>NC_064537.1:19612054-19902054 GCF_023856365.1 Brienomyrus brachyistius | reverse complement strand
GTCACATGTCACGACCGTTAATCCCCACTTCCAGGGGTGCTACATGCTAAGCTAACCCTGCGCTGTGATGACCACCCTCCCCCCCCCACTTGCATATGTGTCTGTGTGTCTCATGGAGAGCAGGATGGGGTTGGTGAAGAGAAGCTTTCCAACGTACTTGTGCAAATGGCAGCAAAAGCCTATTTCATTAACATAGACGATAATGAGCACAGTGACGCGGGACTCCTCTAGTTGCTGAGGTGGCTGCACATTTCATCGCACGCAAGGGACTGGAGCTATTTCTCATGCACCTTGTGGGACCATCACCCATGCCTGACCGCAGACTCCTAGTTTATTTCACAGTCTTCTGCTCGGCTGCTTTAGCTATAAATGCACCTCTAAGCTGCCTGCAAATAAATAGGTAGAGTTTTGGGTATATTCTAAAGCAGGGGTGGCCAATCTTATCTGCAAAGGACCAGTGTGTGTGCCCAGCTTTCTGGGGTAACCTTTAGGTCAGCTGTTCAAACCCAGGTGTGAGGACTCTTCATCCAATCAGCCCTCTGATTAATAATCTAATTAGGAATTTGCAGAAACAACCTGCATACCCAACAGCCATTTATAGATAAGATTGCCCAGCCCTGTTCTATAAGCTTTATATGTTCAGGAAACTAAGGGTAACATATCAGGATAACAATCTGGCTTCAGTATGTTTTCATCAGGAATCCATCAAGGGCTATTTTGATTCATGTGTGCTGTAGTGGTTAAGGCAAAGGAAATCAGGAACAAACTTTTCAGACAGAACAGGCAGAAAGATTATTTATACAGGAGAACAACAGCAAATACCAATTAAGTTAAATGAGTCAAAGAGACTTCTGGAACACCCCCCTGTGTTTGCAAACATAAAATTGACAAATTAACACAACATACCAAAAATTTAATTTACATGGACGTCTGAACTAGAAAAATACACAAGGTTTCTTTACAGGACTTAAACAAATCAAGTACAATTGATCATGTATAAACAAAGAAAGAGCCTGAATGACAGATATATTTCTTAATTTTCAGTCTACTGAAATAAACTTTCATTGATGACCTACAAATTGGGGCAGACATTGGGCTGACAAATTAGACGTCAAAGTAAATACTTCAAGTATTTAGGCAAGTCTTTAGAGCAATTTTTTGAGCACGCTTCTCATTATGGAAAGGTCAATTAACTGTCGGCTTATGAAGTCAAATGCAAATGAACACTTCACTACCTGCTGAATTTAATTACGCTTCTTGGTGACTTTAAGGTTGGAAATACGCAGAGAGGCTGCAATGGAGGAGTCAACATATGCCTCCATCTTGAGAAGAGAAGATTCTGCTGAGGCCAAAAGTAACTATCACACGTAATTTTATTTTGAATGATACTACATAAGATTTTCATCATAAAATGTTTATGTCATGTATATGTAAATAACTGCTAACAAAGGTCCATATGCACATAATGATGTGAGAGGCAGTGACACTGTCATCCTTGTGATGTTGCTTCAATCCATTGTAACCAACAGACTTTGAAGCCCGCAAAGTTTACATATTCAGGCTTCTGCTTGGTGTGAACAACAACATTTCTGGTATTTTCATTCCTCTTGGTAAGCTGCTAATAACGTACAAATGCATCATCACTTTCATGCAACTCCCAATTAGTAATTATTTAACGCGGAACCGTGCTGAAGGATAGCTACCAAGACTTCAGCTCTGTGTGTACGTCTTGAGGACTTGAGAATGTCTACGTTGTCGCAGTTCGCTTTCGTGAGACGTAAGCGGTGGTGTTTCGTTGACTCCATCTTGTTGAATGGGCCGCCCAGCAAAGAAAAGGTTTCAACTCTGAAGGGCTGAGCGGCCCTCGTCCCCTGGCGCCTGCCAGTACCACTACAGACAAAGCAGCGTGACCAGATGGAGAGGACAGGAAGATCACTGCTGGAAGAGATACAGTTAAACAAGGATATAGGATGAGGATGCTCTTGTGTTCTTAATGGCTTTAATGTTAAAAAATGTCTATAATCATACTTCTTCAGGCCCACGGATTTCCACCCAATGAAATTCATAAAAAAAGAATTAAAATATATGTTTTATAAAGTGTGGAAACAAATGGCAGAACGAATATTCAAGAACGTTTCAGTTAAAAGTAATAAATGTTAAATAGTACTTCTACTGAATAACATGAGATCCTCATATGCTGTCATTTTTTGCTAAACAGTTTGTAACCATGAGTTACGGCAAGTATAGAATGTCTTGAATGCCTTTCCTCATTGTGAGTACAGAATTGCTGTCAGATACCTGCCAGTAAGACTTTGTCGGCATCTGAAGTTGGGCAGTTACTGTACCTCCTCCCGGTGAGTCGAACATTTCGCAGATGCATTGCAGAGGCTGTCAGGTTTGTGAAGTTGCTTAGATTAGGTTTGCATAAAATAATAATTGTAACCTTTTTTAAGTGTTGGAGACATTACAGGTTTTTTTCCCAAGACATAGTAAAAGGGCCCAATGGCCCTTATCAATCTAGGATACAATGTGTGAGTCACTGGAGTGGATTTTATTTGTTCCTTTCTTGTGAGGTCTTCCGAGATGTTCAACTCCGCTTTCCTTCAAAGACAAGTTTATGATTGATAAGTCTTTGAAGCGGAAGTCTTCAGTGGGTAGAAGTTCCAAGCTGAGAGAGACACAAACAACGAAAGCACACAATGTCGAAATGCTATAAAAAGCAGGAAGTAGCCAGCAGTGTTAATGGTCCTATTGTTAAAAAAAAAAAAAAAAAAAAAAAAGCTTTTAGAGGTACTAACAGTGAGACAAAATGGAGTGAAGGGAGGGAGCATGTAGCTCTTGTAAATGTTATTTATTTCCATCAACTCAAATATAGTAGCAGGACAGCAGATAGTGTTTATCGCCATGAATCAGTAACCTTAAAGCGGCTGGTGAACGCAGAATGACTGTGTGATGCCTGTCACCCAGGCATTGAAGCGGAATATCTCCAATGCAAATGGTATAATGCTGCACAAATTATTATACCACATTCCCCTCCAATAGTATTGATACAGCAAGACCAATTCATTTGTTTTTGTGATACACTGAAGACATTTGAGTTTGAGGTCAAAAGAATGAGATGGTATTTACATCTAAATGCTTCAATCAACATAATGGACATGGCACCTTTTGTTACAGACGACTCAATTTTCAGGTGAGCAAATTTACTGGAACATGTGACTGACAGGTGTTTCATGTTACTAGTGAAGACTGTATTTGTTTTGAAAAAGGATCAACCAAAATGAAGACCAGAGAGCAGTCTATGCCAGAAAAGTCAGTCATTTAGAAAGTGGGAAGAGAGGGAAAAATCAATCAGAGGTATTTCACAAACACTGGGCATAGCCAGCATGACAGTTTAGAAAAAGAGAGAAATCAGTGGTGTACTAAGCAGCAGGCACTGAATGGGTCGGCCACACAAGAGAACAACAGTGGATGACAGAAACATTGTGAGAGCTGAGAGAAAAACCTCTGAAGTGGCTGCCAGCTGTCAGCGACGTCACCAGCAACCTCCACAGGGCAGGGCGAAGCTATCAAGGTCACCTGTGCAATAAAGACTTTAAGAGCATAAGGGAATATGGAGGACAAACCACAAGATGCACACCATTAATCAGCAGTAAAAATCGGAAGGCCTGATCAGAGTTTGCAAAAACTCAGAAAAGAGTTTTTTGGATTGATGAGACCAATATCAGTTTCTACCAAAGTGATGGAAAGGCCAAAGTATGGAGGAAGAAAGGATCTGCTCGCCATTCAAAACAAACAAGCTCATTTGCGAGGCATGGTGGAGGTGTAATGCTTAGGCATGCATGGCTGCTTCTGGAACCGGCTCACTTATCTTTATTCATGATGGAACACATGATGTTAGCAGCAGAATGAATTCAAAAGTCTACAGAGAGAGAAACGCATCCAAACTAAGGTGGACGAACTGCAAAAAACACAAAAAAAGTGTGAGGATTTGGGCCAATTCGGTCACCAGACCTTAACCCAGCTGTGCATGTATTTCGCCTCCTGAAGAGGAGAGTGAAGGGAGAAACCCCCCCCCCCCCCCAAAACAAACAAGAACTGAAAGAGGCTGGAGTAAAAGCCAGGGAAAGGATTACAAAAGAAGAAACCTACAATTTGATGATGTCAATGAGTCACAGGCTTGATGCAGTTACTGCAAGACATTCACCACCAAATATTAAAGGCTATTTTCTTTAACGCTACCGTTTTGCTCATCTAAAAGTTGAGTGGTTTAATACAAAAGGTTATTTTCTTTATTGTTTAACAAATATAGATATACAATACCAAGAAATAAATTCTTAACATTCATCACAAATTCATCTTTTGACCACAGACCCAAATGACTTCATTGTACAGCAGAAACAAATGAATTGGCCTTGCTGTTCCAATACTTTTGGAGGGGGCTGTATGAATATGCATGAAATTCTTCAGTTTAGCAGTCTAACTGTACTCCTGCAGGCTTCATCAGATTAAAGATAAAAAACAATGACTTAGATGCATATGGCCAAGATCCCATAAAACAGGTTGTTAATACCCCAATCAGCAAACATCATTAGTATGAATGTCTATGACAGGTCTGTCTGGATAAAAGCCCAGAGCCGATTTTTAATCCCAGTCTGGCCCTGACTGGCCATAATGTCTCAAGTCAAAGAAATCACACAGTGACAAGCACAATATACCATTAAAGCGCAGCAAAAAGATGCATAATCTACACACAAATTGAAAGAACGACGAGAATCAGCTAAATTACTCCTTGGATTTTCAAATAATGCTATTTTCTGAATGTTTCACTGTTGTTCACTATTTTTGCATGATATAATATTTTTCAACAGGACACGTGGGTGTAAATACGTAACGACATCTGGTCAACGACAGACCACATGGAAATCAGTTGTCCCATAATATTATAATACTTGATAATGTTATTGGTTTATGTATTTACACTCTATGATGTTCACACAATGAGGAAATCACATTATTCAGAATGTATCACTGTATTTTATGCGTTGCTTCATAATCTCCAGTCACCAAGGAAACAAAATGATGTTTCCCGAAAAGGAGGGAACATATTTATGGGATTGGGAGGCTGCAGGCCAGGAAAGAGCAGCGTACCGCACGCCAGAAGGAGAGAGACTGCCCTTGCTTGTTTGGGTAAATCAGTGCTAGCAGTATGAACTGACCTTCAGTGTGGTTTGCTGCAAAAACGTAGCATACAGACCTGAATGAAATCTCAGCATGCGGATACCTTGAACACTTCCTCAGTTACAAATAGAATCCTCACAAAAAAAAAAAAAAAACAGTCGTGTCCCTCCAGAGGCCTTCAGTCTGGGCCTGTTGTCAGGCGTGTGTAGGACGCCTATGGCCAGGGAGGCAGGGGTCCTCCCTGAATAGGATCTTTGTTATCCAGATTACGTATTTATGCCACCACCTGTGAAAGCTTAAAAGGCAACCCTGAAGCCGAATAAAATTTTATAAGATATTTACCTTGCTGAATCTACCTTTTATGGCAACACACGCACATGGCTTGCAGATGTGTTCTGACTGCCACCTGGACTTAAACTGGACAACAAATCTTCCTTTAATGGAAGAGGAGGTACAGTGCAGTGACCAGGCACTGCATTCACAGGGACAAAGATGTTTTTCAGGGGGGGTCTAAGACTCTATAAAAAAATAATCATAAATCAAAATTCATAATATTCTTCTATGAGATCTTCCAAAGTCTCTGAAAAGTTCCTAAATCATAACCTTATCAATTTCCAGTGCATTGAATAAACATGTTTGGAGCCAGCTAACAACGTCATCATGCTGTATGTTCACATCGTACTCTGCCGTAATCAGGAATTCTTCTGGTCCTCCCACTTCCTCCCATTACCAAAAACAATGCTGCTCAGGGTTATTCTGGTAATAGCAAAGCAGAGAATGCATGTATCAGCATCCTGCCCTGAACGGGTCCACCAACTGCCGTGCTCCTCGGGACGGGTGCCGAATCTTGCTGACCACAACAGGATGAGCAAAAACCTGACAACGGATACATTAAGCACTTCTCTTGGCACAGATCACACTTACACAATGGCAGCTTGCTGTGGCTCATCATTCATCAGGAAAGAGCACAGTTTTGTTTGAAAGCTCCACAGAGCTCATGATGGTGCAGTTTCTGCCGTCATGTGTTTGCATGGGTCTGAGTCGGCGGGCTGAGGAATGTTCTCAGCCATCAGGCTCAGTATTTTAAGATCCTTAATGAACAGCTAAATGTTTTATTCTTGCCAGAGTCACACTTTGGATAATTACTTTAGCTTTCAAAAATACTAAGAGAAAAGAATATTTTTAACTTCTATGAAAGATGCGTCTTAATATACTTGCAGTAATGACCGGGCCTGTCATTGGAAGAACACAGTAATCTCTGAATAATTACGCATCCTTTACAATCCATTTAACACATAAAAAAACCATTACATAAGAGGATGGGATTAGAGTACTCGGAATTTCACTCAATTTGCTATGCATATTAAGCACAAAGATAACGGGGGGGGGGGGGGGGGGGGGGGGGGGGGGGAGTTTTATATGCAGCAATTCCGCACATTTGTAGTTGTGCCAAAGAGGATTCTGCCAGTATAAAGACAAGATATTTTTACCTTTTAACCAAGGTCCCAATCCTTTGTACGCTTATACATGTAAACTTCATTAAGAACTGTGATGATTTTATAATTTTGGTTGCAAAAGAGAACCAAACAGGTACATTAAATACACAATATGTAGTCAAGACTTGCAATGTACTTACAAAGGAAGGAAAAGTTATAAAGGCATATTCATACTTGATTGCTGACAAGTATTAAATGTTTTAAAAATTTCATTTTAATTAAGTTTAATTTTAGGTTTTTCTGGATTTTTTTTTGGTAAAAACGAAACCATCTCCATAAACACCAATAATGTTAACCCTGGGACTTGCATGATGAGCACGTCTACAGTAAAATCAAGCCAATGAGGAACTTCTTCAGAGCTGTATCCTGCAGAGAAGCATTTTTCAGCTCAAATGATAAATGTTCCTTAATCGTCAAAGAAACAAAACAGTTTTCTCCTGTTCTGCCAAATGCCCGCCTTGCCTCAAGCAATAGCATTTGTAAGATATAAAGGAATGAATGAATGGATATATGCTTTTTCAGACAATAATAAACAGCAAAAATAGTACAGAACAAGGCTGTGAACTAAGGGCTAAAGTAGACTATGTATTTAATCTAAATTTGTCTGCTGTATATATTTAGTACCGTTTTGAGGACACCTGTATGAAACCATAATCGACTATACTGTGAACTGTATACACTTGTCTGTTAAGAAGGGTGGCAGTTAAAATGTAAAGTATATGGGTCTAGCCAGCATGAGCTCATGAGGTCTGCAGTGGTCATGGTCTGGGATTGGTTTGTTCATGACAGAGTTGGTGATCTTCACCAAACCCATGGCAACTTAACCAGCATGGCTATCACAGCGGACTTCAAAGGCATCCCATTCCATCAAGATGACGGCTAAGCAGGCAGTCCTTCATCGTTCAGCGAGATAACGATCCAAAACAACCCCCAGCATTGTGCAAGAACCACAAGAAGAATAAGAAAATACAAAGGCAAGTCAAACTAATGATCGGGCCTAGTCTCCAAACCACAACCCAACAGAACTTGTATTTGGAGGGAGAGACAGAGGGCAGAACCATGAAGAGATATTGGGTGGTTTCCTGCTGAAGTTTTGCTGAATCCCAAAGCTTTGCATTTGTGAAGCTGTCACCAAAGTGGATGATGGATATTTTGGGGAATCTAATTTAGAGACGAGCGTTGATTTCCTTGAGCACTGCTTTGGTACTCCGGTTTTATTTTATATTTTGTAATAGGCATTTGAAATGCATCTTTTCATTTACACTTAAACAACATAACCAGTTTAGTAAGGGGTTGTAGAAATGCGCTCAAACCAATAATACACAATATGCACCGAACCCAAACCATCTTAGCCAACAAAATAGTATTGTGGGTTTAAAAAACAAACATGCTTAAATGGTTCATTTTCAAGAAGAGTCCCTGCTGTTGTACCCTATAAATAGGTGACATTAAGTAAAACAATTTAAGAAAACAATCAGTATAAGGGGAGCAGGACAGAAGAATAGAACCAGCTGAGAAAGACTCCGCTGCTGAAGAGAAAACAGAAAGTCGCCAGTGGACAGCAGTGTCTTTCAGCCATGTTTATGCTCTGGCTGACATGCTGAATACAGCATATAGAAAAGCAGCTTTCCAGAGGGAACAATGGCCTACATTATCATAATGTGTACTGCAGATGTGTTAGAAAACACAGTGGGCAGTGTCAACGTGGTCATCTTCAGTGTTTCCTCTAGAGACAAATATCCATCAGTTTTCAGAAACCTCATCCAATCCTGGCAAACACTGGGATGACATATTAACCCTGCCTGTGCCAGGCCGCTCTATACGGCTCACTCCTATGTACAGAAACAAATAAAAATACGGTATTAATGGACGGGATGTTTGAGGGCCATGTAAAAATACAGTTTAAAATTCTGAAAATTCAGACACCAGTGGTCAAAAAGAACGATTTGTGACAGATAGACAGATTATAAGCCTCAAGGTCAGAAAAACCACATTATGGGACTTGTTAAAGGTGAATCATTTTTAACATACCAATGGTACTTTGTGAGAACTGCTTACCAACCTCCATCCAAAAAGCAGACTGCCTTTGCTTTTGCCAATGACGAGTTTAAAAAATAAATTAAAAAAAACTGGTGTTTTGCATTAGATACTTGTTGGCTTGCACATTCCACTGTGGAAAAACCAAGACATTTTTGCTCATGTCAACTAGCATTTGTAAAGTTAGACCAAAGGGTTTCAGACAGGCTGGAAAAGTGTGCATCCAATGTGCATCCAGTGCTGGAAATGACAGAAATTTGGTTAAATACAAACGAAAGTGCTTGTGATAAAAGCCATTTAATGTAGCTGGAGTTGTCTTAAAATAAATCCGTGTTCCCAAGTACCTCTAATGTTCTCCATAAGACTCGCATGAAGACGCTGTACCTACAGCAGAAAAAAGGCAAAAGGGCAGCTCGACAACAAAAGGCTGTTTCCTGCAGAGATGCATTTTAATCTTAAATATTCCTTAATCTTCTAAAACAGAACAAAAACAAAACAAATGTTCTACTTACTGCAAAACATCTGACCTTAATAAGTTAAAGCATTTGTACTGTACAAACTGAAGGCAAATTCTTTCAGACACAAATTAGTAAAAAGCAAAAATAAAACAAAATATTTTTATTACGAAACAAGGAGATGAACAAATTTTGCTTTGTATATTAGGATTCTGGTGATTTCATTCACTGATTTGTATCTGCAAACAAACATCTTTTGTCACTGAATATTTATATACTTCATAGAACAAATCAGAGCACAACAAAACGAAACAAAACAAAACAAAAAGCCAAACCAAACGGTACAGGAGGGGGTGCAGAAATTTAATAATATAATGAAAGCAGGATCATAAGCTCTGGTAACAAAAAAAAAGTGTAAGACTTACTCAACAAACCTGTTGTACCTATGAAATGCAGTCCAGAGCTCAAATGGGTTTAATGGCCTGAGGCTGAAACCTGGAGCACAATTCATTCCCCCCCATCCCAGGCACCGTGAGGCCTGCCCCACAAGGACTTCACCTGCAGTCCTGGTGCCGTGTCTTATTTTTAATCTGGTCTCACTACATCATCAGCTGAAATTTCTTGCTTTTCATGCTCTTTTGTCAGGCTGAGGCCAGCTGAAGCATCCCCCCACCTGCCTGAGGGGGCGTTAGGCAAAACGTCCCACTCCAGACACACCACTCAGGTTCTCACCTCGCTCGCCCCCCACCCCCAATCTGAGCCTGCTGGTGGCTCCTGCTGTATTGCGGACGGGAGGAGACGGGAGGTGGTACCTTCTACCTCTTCCTGGAATCCTCCATACCCGCCATTGCAGACAGGTATGTTTCCTTCTGAGACTGAGTCAACGACTCCAAAAAAAGGGCAGGGTGGTGGGAGGGAGTGGCACTCAGTAAGTAGGGTCCTGTGCTTCTGTGGATCCACTGGGGATTCCGAGTTTGAAAAGCTCAAAGCGAACAGAGACCAGAGAATAAACGCAAACATCAATAATAATAAAAGATTAAGATTGATGGGAATGGGCCGGCTGGCATCACTGAAATACAGCCCCACTACAGTGTGGGGTCTCTGCCCGGCTGCAGCTGGCCGCCGCCGCCACCGCCCCCCGCCCAGCCCCCACCAGCATCGCAATGGGCATGGGACGTGAGCGAAGGGAGGTGAGGACAAAGTGCGGCATAGCGCCCCCTCTGTTTGGGTTCAGGATTGGTTCCTTGGAAACAGAAGTCATCGTTATAACGATCCATGTGTCCATCCCACAATGCATCTTGCTTTGATGGCATGGTTCAAAGTTCAAAACAGACAAAGCAGCCTGGGAGGGTGGGGGGGGAGTCAGCCTGGCAGACAGACCTTCCCTGCGAAGAGCAGTCCCACTATCGTAAAAAAGATGGACAGGACGAAGAGGACGTAGGACGAGCCGACCACTGTGTTGTTGGGCAGCTTGTAGGGCTGTCCTCCGACCTCATTGATGTAAAATCCTATGGGGAAGATGAGGGCCGCCATGCAGAATAGGATCACTGCGGGGGAAGGAGGAGGAGGGAAAAAAAAGACAACAAACACACAGTTAACATTGCCAGCTTATTTATAGAAGCAGAACCATTTGTTCTGCTAACAGAATTAGGATGCCATTATCACCTAGACAAGAAAAACTGAACGCTAACAGAATGGCCATTCAGCACAGGTAAGAGGGAAAACTCGATTTTCTGAGGCATGATTACAGACCCACAAATAGTATGACAGACTGAGAGCCTTTTGCTGGGGATGTGCATTACAAGTTGTGGTGTATTCTCTTACACTGCACGATTTCAGCGAGTGTTCACACCGTCAAACTGCATTTGCAAAAGCACAGGCTTGAAACACTGAAACACTGTTGCAATTTATGAGCCTATTATCATAGAAGAAGAAATATATTTCTAAAAACAGAACCTCCCAGAACTGGCTATACCTGACAATTCTCAGCATACTTTAACCATTTCAGAACTGCAGACAGAACAGCACAAACATATGGTCAAATTTAAACCACGGGCAAAAATGCATAAAGCTTTACATATTATTATTATACTACGTATAATACGTAGGTACGGAAAAACAGATTAATGTTTAAGACAATATTCATGCAGGGGTCAGCTTTGACGAAAACAAGTACAGGTATTCTCTAACGATCACTGTGAAGATTATTATAGGTGCCTGTACATCCACTGTTAATGGAAGCAGTACTATTGTCAAAATATAGAATTTTACTATACTAGTAATTTTTTACTATACTATAGTATAAAAAAAAGAGTGTGTGAGTAGCCTAAATATTCATAAATGTACTCTCAACATAATTTGTGTGTGTATGTGCGTGTGTTTATGTATTGTGGGGCCCCACCCTGTAGTAAGACATGGCATTTCTGACACTGGCTGACATTTCTTCAGTCCGCAGAAGGGAAAACTCACTTTTATAAAAATCTGTGAATACAGCAAAAAAATAAATAAAAATAAACCTAAAATCTTGCATTTTTTTTGGTTACTTATGGCTAAGGTTAGTGCTGGGTAGGGGTTAAGGTTATCATAGTTAGGGTTAGGGTTATGCCTATAAAAATGAATGACGGGTAACCACAAAGACAGGTTTAACAGAGCTGTGTGTGTGTTTTAACAGATCACAAGTCCACAGCCACTTTTCCGGTTTGTCGGCTGTTTATGGATACAGGTCCGTAACGATAACGAAGAAGGTCACAGCCACACTGAGGGGCATCTGGTATCGCATGTACTTTTCAAACCAAGAGCAGAAACTCATCAGGATAAAACAAAGGGTTACTACTTTTCTGCACCACAAGCAGGCTGACTTATACAAATGTGCAACTTAATCGGCTGTGTTGTAGTTCTTTGTCTTAAAACACTATTTCAAAATAAGACTGTTAAATAGTTGGTAAATTTACATAGGCAATAACGAAGTATAATCCTGCAATGGACTGGCATCCCATCCAGGTTGCCCCCCTGCCTTGGACCCTTGGACAGACTACAGACCCAGCATGACCCTGAACTGCATAAGTGATTACAGAAGATGCATTAATGCATACTGCATGGCACGTATTATTCTGTTCTACATTCTTGAGCACGTAAACTTTGTGGCCTCCTTCCCACACACGCGAATGGCGATTCCTCTGTACCTTTAATGTCCACTTCTGTTACTCTTACGCTTTAATCGGGGCAGGGATGTTTGCCTTTACGGTGACAGAGCAAGCCCACATAAATCACAGAGATACAGGGTGTTCGTGCCACACAAGGATGTGGAACTCAGGAAGGAAAAAAATAAAACGGACGGCACGGATCCCCATGTGTGTGAGGGTGCCGCGCACTGCTGATATTTCAGAAGGCCTCCTTCCACCAAAGAGGCTTCTGAAATCTGAGGCCGGTGTCTCTGACTCCGCCTTCCTGCCTCAGCCAGCTAGTCTTGCAAAGGCTTTGCTAGGAGACTGTTAGTCGCTCGCCTATTTACAGCCACCACTGAAAATACTGCGGGCCCAGGCTTGTTTTCGGTACTGAAAATATCACACAGGGGAAAAACACACACACACACATACATATATATATATATGTGTGTGTGTGTGTGTGTGTGTGCGCTACAGAAAAAACAGCGACTGTGTCACTAAGTGTGGGAAACAGAGACGGGAGGAGTTTACGCCTACGACCCTTGATACCACTGTAATTAAACAGGAACATTACAGGGCAGCAAATTCAAAGAGAAGCTATCAGGCTCCATGTTGTATCTGTGCAGTAATGTGGAATTCATGGATTCCACTTGGACCCCCAACTCAGAAAGAGCAGAACGGGGCTCCGTATCTCATTCAGGCTATGCAGCACAGACGCTGATGCTCTGGGGACTCCCCCTCTGCGCTGCGTGACCTTTCCGCATCGACCTCCCCAGGGGTTTGTCCGCCACCGCACCGGGTCTCCCGGCACCATTTAGGGAAGGCAGTCTAGCAACACGGCCATTTGTTTTCACACTGAGCCGGCTTGAATAATAAGCAGAAGGCACCGGGAAGCAATGTGACAGCATCTTCTGCATCGAATCCAAAAGTGGGACTCAGTTGCGATTTCCATCCATCCATCTTTCGCTGTACGTACCCAGTTCAGGAACAAGGTGAATGCTGTTCTGAGAAGAGCAGGAGAAAAACGCATGGGACAAATGGTACATATGCAAACTATTGGCAGTTTAGAGTCACCAATTTGCCAAACTGTATGTTTATGAAGAGCAGGAGGAAGGTAATGCAAACACAGGGAAAATACGCAATCTGTACAGAGAGCAGGGGACAAAAATGAAAGGCACAACCCTAGAGGTGTGAGGCCACAATGTTGACTGCTCACCTACGGTGCCATCTTATAAGGGATGCACTGATACTGATATCAGTGGTATCGGGACTGATACCGTGCTCATGTACTAGTATCATCCTCATGAAAATGTGACGATGCCTATGACCGATACCATGTAATGACGTATCAGCAATTTCATTATCGAACAAAATAAATGGGATTTTGTCTACAGCACGTTGTTCGGAAAACTAAAACTAAAGCATAACAGACTGCAAACTGTGCTGTACTAAACTATCAAGAGGTACGGAAACAGGTCTATATATCACTAGTAATCTAATTAAACATAAGACAGACGACAACAAAATTGCCTCCAGCAGCACTCTGCAACAAATCAACATTAGCATGGAGAGAGAGACGTCAAACGATAACCCTTGTGCAGTGAAAATAACAGAAGATCCTAGCCAGCATACTGCTCTTGACAGTCAGGCATAATGTCACAATGCTGATACAAGGACAGCATAATTCTTTCTGAGATGGTACACAGTTTAAAAAGTGAATCACTGCTTCAGACGCATTTAGACTCCCCAAGACCAAAATGAAATGGCCCACCCCCAGGTCGGCAGGTTTTAATGCCTGCAGTTCATCACATAATAAGTATATCTTTTTTTCACGCCTTCACATTTTTTTTGGCTAAAAATAATCAAGTGCCTTGTTTGTGTGCGTTGGGGGGGGGGGGGGGGTTAATTTCATACTATCCTTTGTCACGATATTTATTTATTTATAGAAATCACTTAGCCCTAATTGGTATCAGTATCGGCGAGGTACTTGTACTTGATCTGAAAAACAAATCTGCTATTGTGGATCCCTACATCTTATGCCGGCAAGTTTTAATTTATTTATTAATATTATTTATCCATCCATCCATCCTCTACTTATCCAGGAAAAGGTCTTGCTGATCCTGAATCGTGTCCCAGGCAGCACAGGGTACAAGGCAGAAGACACATGGGATGTGATCACAGAGCACTCTCTCTCTCTCTCTCTCTCTCTCATTTAATGTTTCAGCATTAAAATTTTTTTTGATTTAATATACATGACCACAAACACACACACACACACACACACACACACACACACACACACTCAATGGACATTAGTTAGTTACCTTTTTAAAATGCACACATACCCAGAGTGTTGAGAAAAAGCAGTGATGCAGAAAATCAGCAGCACAACGTGGTAGGTTTGTATAAGAGTACTTTTCAAATTATTCTAATTATTCATTGTGTTGGACCTGCAATTCCAGGGAAACTGAAGAGATTTCAGCGAAATTTAATCAGCAAGCTGAGACTAGCATGTTCGCAATCATTTGTTAATAATTAGCATTTCCACTTTCATAGTTTGTCAAAAGCTCACAGCTGTCGAGAAAAATAGAACGTAGGAACATGAACACCTGGAAATGAAAACTTGCAGATGGTTGAAAACTACAAACCTACACCCCAAAGACACACTGCACACAGGGTCAGCAATAAATGTGCTACAATAAATTTTACTTGAAAAAAATCATGTTAGAGTTGAGTGGTCAGGATTAACTGTTGGCAGGGTATGCAGAAAATGTATTCTGGAAATATTAAAAATAGCAAAACCAAAATGTAAAATATTTTAAACATACAAATATTGTTTTACAATCGTGTACTCAACTATCAAACTTCATCTAGGGCTGGATTTGTGGCAATAACCTTAAAAAGAATATTTTTAATGTGTCAGCTGCATTAAGAAGATCTGTCAAAGACACATAATTCAGCAGGAGGCTGGTGACAAATCCACACTGGCAGCAATAAAAGGAGCCTTTAAAAATGTCGGGCCGCAATTTGCCAAAACGGTATGTCCAAAACACACACCTGACCCAGAGCCACACTGATCAGCACGGCCGGCCAAGGTGGTCCTGGGCAGCCCGGCAGAGGCAGGCCCCGCCCACTCCGGCAGCATGCGTGCCACGGGGCGCCGGCCGCAGGAACCCCATTGGCCGGGACTAGTACAAAACAAAGGCACTCTTTCATTGGACTCTCCCACCTCAAGTCAGAGCCCTGGAGTCCATTAAAAAGTCACCTTAGAGAAATGCACG
This sequence comes from Brienomyrus brachyistius, assembly GCF_023856365.1. Lineage (NCBI taxonomy): Eukaryota > Metazoa > Chordata > Actinopteri > Osteoglossiformes > Mormyridae > Brienomyrus > Brienomyrus brachyistius. Next base: position 19,886,440 of record NC_064537.1, on the reverse strand, counting down.
TGGCTGCAGGAGGGCCGTGAAGGGGCTTCCTTGTGAGCGACCGCAGACGGGCCAGGCGGAGTGGCCTGTGCGTCTTTATTCCTCAGTTTACAAGGAGCTTTCTGTCCGCCATGTTTATTTCATCTCCCAAAGTCTGAGACGGTAAAGGATGATCTAAGGTTAAAACCGGCTGGCTAATGGCACAGAGATGCCCACAGGAAAAAAAAACAAAAAAAAAAAACTTATTTATACCTTAAAACAATTTTTCCACCCCAAACACAGAAATGGTTTTCCAAGGGGAGGGAAAGACAAGCAGCACAATTTAACCTGACATGCTGAAGGGGATGAACACTCATCATTCTGCCTGCAGAAGTCGTTTTGTCATGAGGAAGTGCCTCATTTTCAACCAAATTATCCATGAAGAACAAGAGGTTTTAATAAGAATGTGTTCATTTTGACAGTATACATCATAACCATCCATCTATCTATCCATCCATCCATCCATCCATCTTCTGTAACCACTTATCCTCCTGGGTTGTGGGGGGTCCGGAGTCCATCACAAAGGCCATGGGCGCAAGGCAGAGAATAACCCAGGATGGGGCGCCAACCCATAGCAGGCCACACTTACATACCATTCACTCACACATGCACACCGATGGGCAATCTGGTAACTTAGCCTCAGCATGCTTTTGGACTGTGGGGGGGGGGGGGGGAACCCCACAATGACACGGGGAGAACATGCAAACTCCACACACATGGAGCCACAGTGGAGGCGCAAACCCAGATCCCAGGGGTGTGATGCAACAGTACTAACCACTGGCCCACCACATCGTAACAGTCAGCGGAAATCCCAAACGCACCGTGCTCTACCTCATCAGATGATTAACACCATCAGTTCTTGCAATGCACCGCAATGGACATAACAAAAACATAATCGGAACTCAGATGACTTTTTATTATATTGTAGAGCAGGGGTGTCAGACTGCAGTCCTGGGGGGCTGGAGTCCTGTGTAGCTTAGCTATTTCCCTGTTCCACCATAAATGATTCAGCTGAAGAGCTGTGTGGTAATTCGCACAAGGAGTTGAATCAGGTGTGTTAAATGAGGGGAAACCCAAAAATGTGCAGGGCTCTGGCCCCCCCAGGACTGGAATTTGACCCCCGTGTTGCAGAGCCTCAATGGGTGTAACAAATGCACCTTTCAGCACACAGGACACATCATGGCGCATCACTGGAGAAGTTCTTCCTTACCCATCCAGCACAAACCGAGGCAAGTTACAAATGCACAGACATACAGGTCAATTCCTTAGTGCTCCTCCATGAAAAATAAAATAATGCTGACTCCTCCCAAGAGAGAGAAAAAAAACAATACCCCCCTATCTCTGCAGCATACCATTTTCCCAGAATCCCTTTCTCATCCTCCCATGGATGCACACATTCCTGCTGCCTTGCAATAAAGAGAAACACTTGTTGTGTACTTGCAGCAAAAACCTTTAAATGGTTTTCCTTTTTTTAATATTCAGTCAGGCAATTTAACACAAGCTGCATGGTAAGTGGTCCATTTAAAATGAGAAAAAACCCTTAAAAGCAAGCGTTAGCCACCCGCGTGGGGAGACGAGTCCTGCAGTTCCCGATCACGGTATTCCATAATCATGGCCCCAGGGGTCCCCACTGACCCCAACCTCCACGAGAGTGCCAGCAGCCGTTCTGACCCTTGAGCTGTAAATACATGGGCCATTAGCAGCACGTCGATCACCTCCTGAGCGCCGGCCTCTACTCCTGAGTGTTGGTTGACTGTAGGGCAGGAAACTCGGAGAGCTGCTGTGCTGTGCTATGATCAGGGGAACAATGATGCAAAGGTACAGCAGACAGCAACGCCCCCAAAATTCTCTGTTAATCACTTCTTATGCAATGATGTCCAGACACACTTGGTGTTAATTATACCAGCAGCCTAAAAAACACCAGTTAGGTGTTTTGGTCGGTCCTGTGGGAACCAACTGAATGAACTGTTTAAATGTCACTTTCTGTCCTTATACTGCACTGTGGTCCAAGGGGGTACCTGACCTTGGGTCACTGTATTCCTACATTTGGATATGATATGATGATAAAGCAATCCCAACATGACATGACAAAAGGCAATGTTACACACTTTGCTCTTAAATGTTTTGGGAAGTTCAACCAAGATTGATAAACCAACTAAATGAAAGCACATGTGCTTAGGCTGAAAGCATCATCATTAATGTTTACTATTCTACAGTAGGTGGACTCAGTAAATGAAGTAGTCAAAATCAGCGTTTCCCACCCCAGTCCTCGGGGAACCCTGTACAGTTCACGTTTTTGCTTTCTCTCAGCTCCCAGCACACCTGTACCAGGTATTCGGCGTTCCTGATTGGCTGGGAGCTGAATTTTATGCCAGGGAATTAGAAAAACAATGTATTTGGAAAGGGAAAACCAGGAGCTGCATGGATCGTGTGGCAACGTACATCTGCCGTCCCGCGTGAGACTGAAGCTCGGGGGGGTCAGGCCACAGACTCATTAACCTCCACTGACGTCACCCCAAACCAAAGCCCAGTCACGTGAACTTTCACTGACCTGACTGACGCCATACTTTTCATTTTTATTTCTCTCCCGCGCTAATTTACTCACAATATTAAATATCTCACCGTGGTCACCAGACACGTGTGGTGTGTCTTATAGCCATTCCCACATCTTTAATCCAACTACAGCCTCTAGTGTGAATTGAAAAAGAACATTACAGGTCACATGACCAGGCTTCTGCGAAGCACAAGGTCTTCCAGCAACGCAGAGCATGAGGAAGCAGGCGGGACACTTACTTCCAGTAAAGGCTATCCAGCGGGCGTACTTGGTGGCCTCGCGTCGCCAGTGGGAGGCCACCAGCAGGCCGCAGGTGACGGTGAGGGAGACGATGCCCATGATGATGAAGAAGAGCGTGGTGACCCACTCGGGGGGCAGCCGTGGCGGGATGCAGGTCCTGTCGCGCCCGTGGATGGTCTGGCACTGGCGCACCAGCCCCACCGTGAGAGCCCCTGTGGGAAAGAGAGTCTGAGCTGCTCATCCTCCACAGCAGAAAGGTGGTGTCACCTTTCATCCTCAAAGCCAGCGATTCTGAAAGGAGCCCCCCTCCCCCCCCCCAACAATGATGGGTTTCCTCCCCTTTTAAGACAGAACCTCAAGATATAAACCCAGATCATCATTTGTATTCCAGCTGCCTTAAATTACACCTCCAAACTTGACACAGCTCTACCACAGTTATACTCTATCTAGAGAGCAGCAGCGTTTGGCCATTAGTGATACAACACAATTAAGACCGAGACCCATGACCGAGACACACTCCTGTGCCACTCCCAGAGATTGTTTCTGGTTATAGCGTGCTCAAAATATGTGATAATGGCAGACAGACAAGTAGATGACAACGAAGTCCAGAAATCAGAACTCTATGATGTTGATCTTTACCATAGAACAGAATGCCATATTTCCTAAGAATTTCTCAGACACAACCGATACAAGGGAGCAGCAGCAAGACTGAAACTGCCTTGAAGACCAGAGAGATGGAGTCATTTCCTGAAGCAAAGCGGCGAACTTCTGAGGGGAATCGCAAGACCGGATCTAGGGAAAAGGGTCTAGAGCCACAGACACACACAAAGGCACACAGAGGCACACACACACATGCACACACACACACAAAAATACAAAGCTTCAAACGAATGACTCACTAAACCTCCTGCTTTCATTCTCCAGACTGGTGAGTCCAATTACGGCAGGAGAAGCTGCTCTGGTAAACAAAACAGCTGTCACCCCCCGCCCCAGCCACCCCTCTTTAAAGGCTGCTCTTTATGCATTCGCTTTTGCAGACGCCTTCAGTGCCACTCCCTGACACCCAGAAATGTCACCGATAACAAGGGTTGCATAACGGAACGCTCAAAACAATGAACAATATGGGCCAATCACTATCAGGGTGAGATGCCATATCGCTGGTGTATAAGAGCCTTTTTTAAGGTATCTTAAACACAAACACACACACACATACATATACACAAATAAACACAAAGTTTCTTTATCTTTGTAGGGACTCTTCAATCTTTTATAACCCTAACCCCAGGAATGACAACCTTAACCCCAAGTAACCAAACAAAATAAAACACTTCTGACGTTTTTAATTTTTGATTTCACTCACAGATTTTTATAAAATTCAGCTTCTCCTTGTGGGGACTGAAAAAATACAATTCAGTTGACCAAGTAGTGGGCTACTGGCATGGAGTCTTTTTTCGTAGAGGAGTTTCAGTGCTTTCCGAGGTAACGCTATTTGAAAGGTAATGCTGACAGGCTTTCCTCTGTTCAAACCACATTCCTCTTTTTCCCTTTGGGTGTCACATGACTTCACATCCTTTTTTTTATTGGTCCCTCTTAAATCCGCTCTCTGGCTGCACCATGCCTCTGGATACCAATAGTTTAGTATCAGAATGGGAGCTGCAACAAAATTCATCTTGTTAATTAAAGCAGCAAATCACCTTCAGCAGGTTACGCATAGCAACGAAGGAAGCATTTCTGCTTGCGAGAGGTTCCCAAGCTTTAGTGCTTCTTAGAGATTTCTTCTGTTTGTTTAATGTCTGTCCAATAAAAAAATACTGTATTAATAAACAACCAGTGTGAAAAACGCTACAGGATACTTTTTATGGTTTCACTCTCCAATGAGAAGATTATCAGACGTACCCACAAAACGTACAACATTTTTCATTTATTTATTTTTTTTAAATACGGAGAAACTCAAAGTATCTCTGTATGGTTTAACTGTAGTAGGGCTGGGTAATTAATCGAAAATGAAACAAAATCGACATTCAGAATCTCTAATCGACATAATCTTGCCCATGTATATATCCTTTTTTCTTTTATAAGTCTGTCAATACTTAAAAACCCCAGTGTGTTCATGTACTGCCTCCTTAAAAACATACCACTTCGTGTGTTGTCACGTGACTCCGTCTCATCCAGTATGCGACTTGGAAGCAACTGAGCAATTCAAGCAGCTTATACCAAAGGAAAACGCCATGTCCGTCATTTGGACGCATTGTGGCTTTAGTGAAGATGACACCGAACAAAAAGTCGTCAAATGAAAACACTACGGAAAAAGTTTCAGCTTCCAACAGTAATACCACCAATTGTTTCAACCCCAACAATATTTAAAATACAGTGGAAACCACTTATAGTGATCATAGTTATAGCAGGGCTGCCAACTTTGGTCAGCTGGCTGGTGTGAGATTTTCAATTCGAGACAAGTTTGTACACACATGCACACGCATTTATACATATGAAACAGTTTTATTACCTTGTAAATATTCTGTATGAGACAAATGTGTGGGAGTTGGTCACCCTGTTATAATGATGAATCGCTTATATGAATCGAAAACCTTGGGATAGAATCATTCCTGTGCAAATATACACTGTTTAAATAAATCGCTTATAGTAATCAAGTATTCTGCATACAGTGTTCATTTTGGGTCATTTTTTATATATAACATATGGAAATAATTAAAATTAAAGTAATTCCTTTTTCTTTTTTTACTTCCCTGCTTTGCCTTGCGGTAACCGGTCTGCTTCTGGCTAGCTACCTGATGCTAGTGCAGGATTCTAAACTCTCATTCATCGGGCGTGATACGCTTCCAGACTCTCATGCTCGTGCAACAAATCTTATGATACATCTATGTAAATCCATTATAATCCTATAACTGCCTACATCAAAAGCGTTGGCGTACTTTGCAAACCCTAAAGATTACAAGGTAATAAAACCGATACATACATGTAAATGTGTATGCATGTGTGTGCAGATTTCTCTCACACTGAAAATCTCACGCCAGCCAGTTCACCAAACCTGGCAACCCTGCTAATGCTGCAAACACTGAAAACATGATGGAAAAAAGAGTCACTTTCTCTCGATGACAAATATAGACTCATCAAAGCTTAGGATAAACTAGCAAAAACGAGCCAAAAAGATGCAACAGCGAAACTACAATAAGCAACATTTTATGTACTGTACTGTATTATAGCATATTCGGATTATACATAGTTCAGTAATCTAATTCGTGCAGTATTGTAATTTGAAAACCATTTGAAACACCTGAATTGAAGAGTCAAAATTCAGTAGTGTCGTCTGTTTTATTACCTTATATTCCTGTAATAAATATATAAATGTGAATTACATTAATCTGCCTGAGACATAAAGAGAAAAAAATCTGTTATAATGATCATCTGTTTATAGCGATCAATTTCACCCAGACAGATGTGATCACTATAAACTGCTTATTTTGTTTGCAAGAAATGCAAACTATTTATTTTCTAATTTTTCAGGGAACTTGCTTTTTCGTTATTTGATTTCAGTTCTTCGAAATATTCAATAAATAACCATAAATGGGTCATCTGTGTGTTTCCTTCAATTCTAAAATCATAACAATGTACAGTCTTTCATTAGAAAAAAATATCCCAACTTTATAGGTGAACATATTTATAGTACAAACCTTACTAAAGAAATATGAGGGCAAAAAAATGTTTCATTAATCATAACAGAGGTAAAATGTTCAGTTCATCGTGATATTGATTTGAGGTTATATCACCCAGCCCTATGCTTTAGCCTCACACACCCTAATGACGTAGGATTATAAAAGGTACAAGCCAAAGCGGTAAGGCACCCAAAGAAAGGAAAAATATATCAATGTCTTGCAGGGCACCACGTTCCCTGGGTCTTGCTAGGGGCCACATTTCTTATGTCGCCATCTTCCAGGTCACCATGTTTGTCCATGTTTTCCTACATTTTCTATTCGGTATGCAGGCCCATGTAAGGGAAGGATGGCTGCCACTTAGGACATGGTCAAACGAGGTCAATAACGTCTAGCCTCTGGCCGTCAGTGGGATCCCCAATGACAACTGCTGAGCCAGCAGATGTACTTCTATCTAATGAGGGCAGTTGGTGAGGCAGGGAATACAGGATGCAGGCACGCTGCCTTTCAGTGGCCAGCTGGATCTAATGGTGACCTGGAAGCACAGAACCAGGCCGAAAAGTGGGAAAAGGACAGACCTCACACCTCTGGGCTCCATATGCCTGCAGATGGCAGTTTCCACCAGGGTGGGGGACTACAGAGTGTATTCATTCATTGGGAAGGAAACGGTAATGGCTTCCAGGTGCATAAAAAAAGTCATGTGCCACAACATCTGTGCAGTGTCCTCTGTCTAAACTGTTTAAGTAGAAGCACTCTGTGCACTTAAGGCTTGTGCAATTATTATACCATGAAAACTTATCATACCACAATGTAAAGGTTAATTATGGGGGGGGAAAAAACTGCTCAACATTTTTATAGATCAGGGAAGTTGGTGTACTAGGTGCAAAGATGAGGATGATATGGTTCATAACAAGCAGCTGTGACATCAGACAGTCTTAAATGGATTTTGTTAGACAGACTTTCATCCTTTAACACGATATTGACTGATGGAAAACAAATCAGCAAGATAAGCTCTTGGTCCTACTTCATGGTTCTTCTCTGTCTGTCTTGGGGGAGGTGCCCTATGTTTCCAGATATAGGACATAAAAGGCTGGGAGTGTGGATTTCTAGTCCTTAAGGGGCCTCTCCGGGTTTCTCAGGTGTAAATGTCATCACTAACTCAAAGAGACTGCAGATGTCAAAGTCTGGAGCACCACCACCTTCTGAGAAGAGGCGGAAAGAACCTGGCACGCTAATGCTCATTACGTCGACATCTGGACAGGAGCCCTGCACAAGCATGCGGCAGCCAGCACGTACGATGCGTCGGACGGAGTCCGCCGTTTCGGGTTTCAGCGGTGTGGGCCGAGGGGAGAGACGTTGGGAGGCTCTGAAGGAACGGCAGCAGCTTCGGTGGCATCTTGACACCCGGGCATGAAGCAGCAGCTGAGTCAGTGCGTTTGGGCTTCCCACAACAACAAACAGGACGTGTGGTGAGGTGCGGTCAGGGTGCCCAACTGTGGGCCTCTAAGCAAAACCACACGCTGCTCGTCATAAAGAATCAAGTTGGCCTGTCTCTTAAAACACAGGAAGCTGCATCAGCGGGTACAAAATAGGCCTCGCTTTTAATGGCCTTACAAAGGTACCACCAACATGCTTCCGTGAACCCACTGTTCCCCTACACCTTTGTAGAGTCCATTAAAAGCTGCTCGCCATCTGTTCTGTGTGATAGGTGCCTGCGGAAGGGCCAGGGCATGTTGACTGAATGAGAGGGGGAGAGTGTGGGGGGGGGGGGGGGGGGGGGGAGTCAATTGCATTTAATAGAACATAATGTCTGCGTTTTATAAACATTTCCTCAACAGAAGTCAGACTCCCGCTGTTTGTAACCTCGCGGCAGCATTCCTGTGTTACTACCAGAAGGCACGCTAGCCACACGTTCCACTGTGGCACTGTGAGCGGAGGTATCCTCGCACAAAGAGAGTTCATCTTCGTGCTTCGAAATGCTCCATTTCCATACAATGCCGAAGAGCCAAAGCAGGACTGGATCGGCACAAGCTGACTATGCCGATTCCGAGGTGCTTCAACACAGGATCCTCAAAGAATTCCCAAACGGATCACGCTGATCGTGTTTAACGTGAGCTCGTCCTTAATTTATTGCTAGCAAGTCAGTGTAATGACCTTTAAAGGTCCGAGATAAACAAGGAGATCCTGTGTTTCATTTGCCTTTGTGTGGTTCAATAATGACAAACACATGCAATGCAAAATTGTAGCAAGCGATGCCTTACAAGTCAGTCGTGGTTTTAGACCACAAAACAAACCAAATATATTTTTCAACAAACGACACAGGGTAACACTGTGGTCTCACACCTCTGGGGCTGAAGGTTTGATTCCCACCCCTGGCTCTGCCTGCATCTTCTTTCTATCTGGATTTCTACTGGGTACTCCGGTTTCTACCCATCTTCGAAGGACATTCAGTCAAGCGAATCTGCATCTCTCAACTGCCAGGGTGTGCATGAGTGACTGTGTGCTAATGTACTAGCATGCTGTCTAATGAATCCCCTGCCTTGTGTCCTGTGGGTCCAGGAATTGGCTGCAGACTCACCGGGACCCTGTACTGCCCAAGCAGGTATGGAAGATTAATGGAAAAACAACAGCACAACAAATAATCAATATATTAAAAGGAAGAAGCATCTCAATGTTGACCTTGAGATGACTGCTGTTTCTTATCGATGAAAGAACTCTACTGAAGTGTTTTGAGAGCTCAGGAAGAGAACACAAACTCCTAAAATGCTTAAAAAAAATAAGGGGTCAGATGCAGCTTTCTTGGTTTACAGACATGAAACTAAATCTCCGAAGTCTAACGTGCATTTAAGTGGCCTACAGCCAGACCATCTCCAAAGACATCTGGTCACTCCAAGGAGGCCTACAAGTTTCCCCAGTGTGCTCAAAACCAAGGATACAGGAGATTAACTGGGTATTACAAACAAAATTCTCTCTTCTGCATTCACTCTAGTAGTTGGTTTGATTTATATTAGTCACCTAATCACAGATAACCTCTCTGTGGGCTTCAACATTTAAAAAAAGAGGCACCTGCCAAATGTAATTCCCCCAGAGTATTTTAAATGGTTTTTGAGGCAGTACATTCAGAAAACCTGTAACAGGAATGAATAAATGTAAATGAGGGATTGGGCATGATTCCCTCAGTCTTGTTGTCTATCATCATCTATCACTCAGCCCATGGTTTCTCCACGACAACAGAAACTGACACGCGCTCTCGAAATTTTTGTGTATATTCAAGCTGTTTAGTTACCAGAAAAAAAAACAATGTCAAAATTTATTTTATTATCAACAATCCAAAAGATTAAACTAAACTGATATAGAAATGGTACAATTTGGTCAGGAGCACACCCAGAGTCCTGGATTTTTACCTAATATAAGACGCATCAATGTTACTTTAAGAGTAACATCAAAGGTTTTTTGTTTCAGATCCATCTCATTTCAATATATTTCAATTAATTACTGACAGTTTCCCCCTGCCTTTTTAGTTGAGATTTTTCAATAAGAGTCAGTAATGAATTACCTCCGTGCCCTTGGATTAGAGAGAGCTCTAGATTATAAAAATACACAACCCTGGGACAGCAGCCAATTATCCGATGGAAAATTGCACAACACCCCCCTCCCGTAGCGGACCTGGGCTTTGTCTCCGTTATATGTGTGAATGACAGTGCTGCTGTTGAGAGAGAGTCAGAAAGGGTCACTCTGCGTGGGTGAACACGGACCTCCGCCAGGCATCGCCTACTGCAAGCCTTCCCAACCAATCGCATCCATTTCACCACCCAAAAGCATACATTTTACATTCAACTTTTACACTCGTTTTGCATTTCCGCTGCATTGGAAAGCATGAAGAATACCTTGAAAATAATAGTGATACAATTTTGAGAAGCAGATCTGTCAGCTAATCATGGGAGCGTAGGTTTATTATACCATGGATTTTAATTCTATGGGCAAGTGTGCCTGTCAACACCCCCATCGCAAAACTGGCCCTTTAAATGGCTTTGTTAAGACAGACTTGCCAGAGTCTTTCCTGACAGAGAACGGGAACGTGGAACTTAGCCTGAGGAGGCTGACAAACACTGGCACATCGAGAATGACATTTCGAGAAATGGTACATCACCCTCAGGCAGAAATATTTAAGGGGCGTGTTCAACTCATTTTAATACTTATCCAGGCCTGCAAACATTTAGATATCTGCATAAAATGTCCTTGAAATTAAACTAAATTAAAACTAAATACAAAAGTGTGTTTCTGTGAAACAGGAACTCTCCAACCATCACATGTGAGCCCTGCCTAGATCTACGGACCACCAAGTTTCCAAGGCATGTGTCCATTTCCAGGTGGGACACTTCATGTCTCCCGGGGTCACAGCTGTTATGGCGTGCCGTCTGCAGTTACACAGGAAGGTTTAACAGTGCGGTTAGATTCCCCCCAGTCACAAACAGTGCACTCTGCAACAGACTGGTCACATTTACAGAAATACTCATAAAAATACGCTTTAACTCAAGTGCAATAACCTGAAATAATAAACCAACTTACTGCACAGAGCGAAGTCCATAACACCTAACCCATGTAACAGGTCACTACCAGGAGGAGAGATAAATTCAGTTCAGGCCGGTCTGCAGTAGTTTCTCCTTCCGTTAAACTGCAAGGCCATTCTCCATGGGCTGCGTTCCTCCCCTCAGATCCTATTAGCACAAACCAGCGTTTCTTTACTTGCTGCAGGTAATTCCCCCATTGGGCAATTATCATGCAGCAAACTGAGCTGAAAGGGAAACTTTCAGATCACCTGATCGCCCCTCCCGTTCACAGGCACTAAGCTCGATGCTTCTCAGGGTTTCACCTGAGATTAGTTAAGCACCTCTGACCACGACCATCAATCTCTGCAAAATATCCCAGATATGCATCGCTTCGGAAAAGTGTTCGAAATATAAACAGCATTTTTTTTTTTGAGCGCATAACGGGGCGTGAGAGCACGCCCACTTGGGCCCCGTGCTCGCAAACAGGCCCCTTTGAAGAGTCAGCATGGCAGCAGATCAAACCAGCACACTGAGGCATGACTCACAATGGGGAATGTATTATTAATGGAACATCAGTGCCCCTCCTTATGGAGGCGCCTGCAAAGGGACCCCTCACCTGCTCTGCACTGACCCCACGAGCTTGCATCTTGGGTGGATGCAACGCTTCAGGAGTCTGCTGTTCGTCACCACTAATTGGGTGGTGGGGATGAGGATGACTGTCAAACAGATACCATCTCTCTGAACAATGCCACAAAAAAAAAAGATACAACACAAACCATTTATGATACTGAAGGAAAAAATATCTCCAACTAGAAATCATTCATTAAACTTAAAACAAACATAACACAATACTTCACCGCTATTTCCATTAATGAATAAAAATATGTGACTACAATCAAAAAACTAAAAATGCCAGAAGACTTGTATTTTCATTGTTTAATGTTAGCGCTGGAGAGGGGTTAAGGTTGTCATTGTTGGGATTAGGGTTTTGAACATAAAAATGAATGGACGGTCCCCACAAAGATATGAGTACAGGTTTTTGTGTGTGCGCGTGTGCTTTGCACACCCACGTACTAAACAGTTACAAAAATATCAATATTTTAATGCTGGTGAAAACGACCACAAAAGAGGATCTACTAATAAACAATTCAACACAGCAAATCTGATTGCTCACCTTAAGGCAAGACAGTGAAGTATAAAAACAAATTCATTCCAATAAAGGCTGCAGTTAGTCCATCAATAAGGCAAGCATTTGATAGCAAAAACAATTCAGCACAGACAGCACAAAATCAAGACATTAATCAGAAAATCACACTTTATGATCAGCCTTCTCTGTTATCCATGTTATAAATATATAAGATGTACACAGTTATAAAATACAGTGGTCTTGGTTTGTTGTTGTATGCCGGAGTTGGTGTTTTCTTACCAAAAAATATGAAAAATATTTCCGGAATGTATTTTATTTTTAAATTTATTTGGGTGGAGTGTCCCTTTAAAATTATTTAAGCAGAACCTCCCAAACAATTGGTATCGGTATCAGATTTCAAAATAATTGGCCAACGGTATCCCCTCACACACACATGGCTGGGTACTGGCACAGATGCCCCACTTTGATCTGATTCAGATTCACAAGCTGACAATTCGATTCTGATTCGATATCAGTCTGATAGGAATGAGGTATGAAATACTATGTAGCACCTTTCCATATTTAGAGAGATGTTCAAAAATCTCTAAATGGAACACAAATTTACAATTGCAGAGTCATTCAAAACAAATTGTGAAAACCACTAAAGAAAGGCCAAATTTCAATTCCCAAGTGCCTGATTGGCTTCCATTTCAACGCTATTCAAACCATATTTAAGACACATTAACTAATGTTTGATCAAATGAGATCCGTCGAAACAACGACAGCGGAGTAACATTAACATTGCAAAGCAATATAATTGTTTAGGTTAACATTACATGAAGAAAATAAGATCACGAAAAACAATGTACAACACTAACCATGAAATTTATTCTGGTCTTGACCTGTGAATACACCAAAATATTCCATTCACAGTTTTCCCTCTGCAGTTCTTGTAGCTAGCCAGAAATAAATTATATCTGCAATCTTTTAATTGCTTTCATTTGCTTCAGTGTTTTTCATGATGTTCGAAAAATAAGATAAAAATATTCTCATAACTGACGGCAGGTCACATCTACCAATTTTCTCTTCAATTCGTATGCGTTTATTTCGTTTAATTATTTTGCCTTTATTTAATGTTATTTCACAACACTGTGAAAATAAAGTTTTACTTGACTTGTTTGCATTCACATGCTGAGAGTACTCCATTACTACGACTGACAATGCACCAAGATGGCGCTGCTAGGCGACTGTGCAGTACTGTTGATACCCTCCGATAGAAGAGAGAAAGTAGCATCACCTTTACAGTAAGAGAGAACTTGGATTACAGATATACACAAACATACGTACACACTATTTGTGTCTCAGATTGACACAACAATACATAATGCTACAAAAAGTAAGGAAGACAATAATAATATCTGGACACATCTCTGTAAAGCACTCTTTTCAATGACTAAAAACACTAACACACAAGGTATGAAGTATAACTACTCAGTATAAGGTATAAGCACAGAGTACACTCAAACAAGCATAAATACACAGAGAAGACATGATAAAACCACTTTCATGCTACCTGGCGGTGCCCATCCATTCAGCCCTTTTAGCAAAGCAGCAATATCCCACTGTCTCCAACACTCTGCATACTCAGTGACCTGGCAGCAATTAATCTTCCATTCCAAAATACTAGGCTTTTACTAGTTGAACTAACTGTTGCCAAGGAAACCATGCTTTAAAACTGGGAAACATGCAATACAATAAGCATCACACAATGGTCAAACCTCCTCATAGATGGCATATCTATAGGGAAATTAATGGAGGCCATATTGAAATCTTTTTAAAAACTTTGTAAAAACAAAAAGTTTATATCTTACTACACCTTAAAATAGAGAGTTTACCAGACAGCCAGGAATGCAGTAACCAAGACAACATTTCTGCTTCAAATGGAAAATCTGACGTACACACATAATATGAATGCAAATATCTCTCTCTCTCTCCCTTTGTCACACACACACACACACACACGATTCTTATAGTATATACCATGTACTTCATATTAATTCTAAGACTAGTGGTGGTAGTAGCAGTAGTATTAATTATGATTATTATTAATAATAATGTTGTTAATGATAATGTTATTATTGTATGATATGTTCATTATTGTTGAAATTATATTTAACTGTTACACTCAACTCATTTTAAACATATTCAATTCCTATGTTAGAACATAATGTTAAACTGTTGCATGAAACAGAAATGATATCTTCCTGTGAAAGGCTCCCCTTAAGCTGTTTGCTCAGGATGATCTTCCTCCCACGAGTGCAGTCGACAGTTCGACCTCTGTGATTAGCCGAGAGCAGAGACGGCTCCTCCGCTGGACCTCGGGCTGACGGACGCCGCTTTACCGACGTAATGCACAAGCTAGCCCCATCATCCCACACACGGCCCCAGAGGTGCCGCACTCCCCCTAAAGCAGCTCTAGGGGGCGTCCTGTTGAACGCTGCAGCGAGGACCACTTGAATTAATGGGCACCTTTTAGCATTAGTATGGCTTCCCCAAGTACATCTACCATTTTGGAAATTGCCACCCACTGGTTAAGGAAGGCTGATAACACAAGTTTGTTTTAAAGGTGTGCATCATAGCACTGGGAATGTTCTTCATTTACAGTAAGATATTATTATAATACTACTGCAGAAGACTCAGAGGCATAACATAAACTCAAGGCAGTGCAAGGAACATTTTCCAGAAGCATTCTGCAAAAAAAAACAATGCTTGTTAGTTTTTATTTGGAGAATTATCTAACATGCACAAGCAAACAAACAAATCGGACAGGACAACTAGAATTGTTCTTAATTCTCTATACATGAAAAAAATAAATAAATACCAGGATTAAAATATACCTAGAATATCAGTGTAAAGCCCGGAACTGGATTGGCAGTTGGAAGATGGAGAGATGATTCACTGAAGAACTGCATACACCAAACACTTGTGACCAAAAAGGAAAAAAAATAAAGGAAAGCATCTTCATCCCTGTTTTTGTGAAGTACCTTTCCAGAAGGTTATTCAAAAATGAAGAGAAGACTACAATTATGCTCTCAGTCTAATCACAGAAAACCAGTCTTGCCCAAAGCCATCAGAAAATCTAACCTCAATAGACTGACAAACTTCTTCAACAATTTCAACTGAACAACATAAGATACAAAGACTATCAGACCAGGAATCATGACAGTAAAATAGCAAGTGGAGCATTAAAATGCTCATGCAAATGCTGTTAATACTCTTGAATGAATGAATCTTCTAACTTGACTGTGGTAAGCATTTTGCTTAACTTTTTTTTTTCCCTGATTGATCTTGGTCTGTGGCACAAGTTCCAACTGGCACCAAGACACAACACTGAGCAGACCAATAGGTCATATTTGTCAGCGGTTACCATCCAATCGCAAGGTACATCACAGTCAGGGTGAAAAGTGAAGATGTTACATCACAAGCAAATACAGATGACAGATGGATGCTGTATCATATTCTAAAATACTGTGGCTTATCTCCTAATTCGTGACAAACGTAGCGCAATAGTAATAATGCTACATTTTTTGTTTGAAGACTCTGGTACAGGAATTAAGAAAATGAAAATAATGATGTTCATAAAGCAATAACTAAGTACCCAACGAAAGCCAAATTTCATGTTCAGCTCTAGCCTGCGCACTTTTAGCAAAATCACAACGTCTGCTTTTGCAGGTCGGCCTTCAGTAAGAACACATGGCAACAAGCCTGGAGCGCTGTGCTGACATCAGCTCTGCCACATTTCACACAGAACTGGATCTATTCCCAAATGAACTCAGGCACATCTACTCATCTCAGTACCTGAATTCCCTACCTTTGATCAGTTCCGCATCATTTTTACAAATTTCCATGTTATATAACAATGACTCTCATTATAATGTTGGAAAATACAAAAAAAATAAACTTAGTTGCGTGCATTTTCCCCTCACATACACATAGATTCATGATTAAAGGTAGTACTACATATATGTAAAATACAAGGTTGTGACAAACAACCTAACTAGTCTGTGAAATGTCCCACTTTTGTCCCAGTGGGCATCTAATGGGATATCAAGTGGCATGAGCATGAAATCCAGCTCTGTATTCGTTAGTTTGGATGGGAAAGAAAACCTAGCTGACATCCGCGGTGATAAAAATGCTACGCCTCGGCAGGAAAAGGCTGCAGAATTTAATTTGGGACATGTTAGCAACGTATCAAATATAACATCTGGAGAGGAAAACAAGACGGCATTGAAGAGCCTCAGCAAGGAAGAAGCACGAAGCAGCACTCAGCCGGTCAAAGGAAGAACAGCAATGCAGACCGATGGAGTCCAGGACGGCAATGCAAAGGCACTCAAAGGGCTGACCCTCATAAACTGGATACCACAGTTGAATGGTGACAGACATATGGACACTGGCTGGAGTGATACGGCCTGCAAGTCCACGCTTAATGCGTTAATGTGTGCCAGCAGCCCGAGGAAACCTAGGCACCACCAAAGAGCTGCTTTCAACTGAAAGGTTTCTGGCCATTCCATAGTAATGTGATGCACATTTTACGGCGCATTCCCTGGGTTCCATCAACCCTGCAGAACATCAATGAAGCATGAGAAGCTGTTGGCCAGAGTGATTCCATGCCTACCCCCCCTCCCAATTAAGGATTTATTCTCCACCTGGAGACACATACACATAAAGACAATGCTGTGGTCCCCAAGGGGTGTCAGCACTTTTTGTGTCCCACCCCCCCAAAACAAAAAAAAAGATCACTAAAAGATGCTAACGAAGATTGGCTTATTAAAGCATCATTTAAAAATAAACAAATTAATACACGTTTAAATGAATAGTCGCATGTAACAAAATGTGACAATTTTTGTGTGGAAGAGCGTGTTGATGAAGGAGCATCGCGACTGGAGCAGAACGACAGTGTGTGATTTTATACACTCAGGTGCTAAGTGTTGTAAACGGAACCAACCCAAACGGCCTATGCACTACGCTTAATTGATCGAGAAGCCAACATTAGCTAGTTATGTGCCAATTCAGTAGCTGCATTCAGCTGTTTTAAAGGCGTTTCTGAAGTTTAGTTTTATTGCCATTAGCCTATAGTGTTTAGACTGCAATATACCAGGGAGATTTAAGCAGAAATCTGTACAACAAATTCACCTGCACCAAACTGCTTTCATGCGTTTTGTAAACATTGTTCCTGTATACTATGCACTGAATAACTGAGACATGTTTCATTTACTTTCTGTGCTGTGCTGCTGCCCTGCAATAATGTGAAAAACCTTGCGCCCGGCCATCAGATTTGTTGTGGCACCAACACTGGCTCCCCTGAGGAACACCTGCGATGAGACCTTGTCTCATTATCAATAAATATCTTTGAGAGACAAAGGATGTATCAGCATGAATCTGCAAAAACTGGTGGAAAAACAGCATCCAGCATCAGATATACAACCGGCATATCAGCTGTGAAATTATGCAAGCTGAATCAAACTTTTAAACTTCATTTCTTTACCATTCCTATTTTCCCTAAAGCACAAAAGGTAAAACACAATGATTCTCCATTGACTATAAACGGCAGCCCTCACCAGGCACCATTATTATGGTTTACAAACCCAAGGTATCATGTGTTACTGTCACCTTTTTCGACCATCTATCCATGGAGTCTATCCCAAGCAGCAGGGGGTACAAGACCTGGAAACAATCTGAGGGGGATGGGAGTCTATCACAGGACACACACACACACTCCACTTCTGAGACACACACTGTGTCTTTGAACTCTGGGAGGAGCCCAAAGCACCCAGAGAGTAATCCCCTACCCTGGAGTAAACCAAGCTGCACTTTAAATCGCTAATACAATAATGCTCCATTTCTAAAAAATGAAGGTAGACATTTGATCTGAATATATTAAGTCTGAATACTCCTAATGACAGTGGGTTTCCAATACGATATGGCACATGGAACTAGGGACTTTATATAAACGCTCAGATTCAGAGTCAATTTCACAGACGTCTTATAAATAGCTCAGAAATTAACTGCACTTTCATCATCCCAGGTGATAACACCTAATTGTACGGAGAGCCCACCTGCGACAGAAGTAGTGCCAAGTTCCTAAACCATTAAAACGGCGCAGGTGTTATTTTCGCAATTTTTCATTCTAACAGATAAGGCCGTCAGCCTGTCATTTTTTTTACCCAAAAGGCACCTGAAACACGTTAGATCTGCAAAATTTGTAATTAATATAAATGCAAAAAAAACACTACACATCTGTATTTAAAAGTGTACGCGGTAAGCCTTGATGTTGCAATTAATTGCAAGGCTGATCGGTGAGGCTCACTTAAGTTATTCTAACAAAACCCAATTTTCTGGCATGGATAGCCCTTCTAAGACCGAATGTTGACCCAGGAGCCAGCAATTTGATGCAACAGCATTTGATACCTACAATTAACGCCCAGTTACCACGCATAGCGGTTAAAAAAAGAACAGAAAAAAATATATACTCAAACATTGTGTCCAAGCGCATTTTCAGAAGTGTGGCGACAAAATTAGACCCCGCACGTGCCGGGTCACCCGCCATCTCCTGCAATGTCACACGAGCAATTTTATCAATGGGCCACGTAAAGCAACGCGATGTATTCCAACTGTTTATTCTGACCCACGATTACCTGATCTGTGCGCGGTAAAGGGAAATTACCTGTTCGGTATCTGGTAAAAGTGAAATGCAAACATCTAAGACGAAGCGAACGGTAAGATCACGACATAAGAGATCCACTTCAACTGAAGACTTGGAAATCTTCTGCCCCCCCCCCCCCCCCCGTCTTCCAAGAAATATAAAACACAAGCTTTGCAGAAACTGGATACGGTACACCGTATAAACCGTGATTATTTAAGAATTAGCCTATAATTTAATCATAAAAAATACCAAGGCGGGGTCGCTTACCTGCAGATTCCCCGGTGTTGATCCAGTCTGGATTGGCAATGCTGGCAATGGCAAAAATATCTGCGGCCAGAAAAAGACATCCTGAAATAATGGTGAGTTTATCCATCTCTCACGTCTCTCGGAGGCTGCGGAGCTTTTAACTCTAGGGGCTGGGGCGCGACTTCGGCTGCTGCCCTGCTCAGCTGGCCGTAGCCATATGATGAGGACTGGTCTTCGCCCTTTACTCTAGTATACTGCTTTTCGGACTTAAGATTCCTATTATTCGCGTCTCTTTCTCGCCCCCTCTCCGAAGAAGGAGGCTCAATAGGGTGTCAGCCATCCATTATTTTTATTGCTACATACAGCTCACTTTGTCTGGATGACAGCTAATGCTGGGTAGGTGGATAACACGCTACCTAGCCTGGAACCAAATGGCGCAACCCATCTATCCAGCGCTGAAGATGTAACTCGCGGAAAATCAGGGTTTGGTGGTTCTCTTCAGTGAGGAAAAAAATATATAGCTGAAGTCTAGCGGGGAGCGGCGGTTTTGTCCCGCTGCTTTCTAGCCCTGGGTCATTCTCGCAATGTCCCGCAGAACACCAGCCCTGGCGAACACCCACTCGCTGTTAGTACCCATGGTGGAGCCCAGACAGCCTGACTAGGGCCCTGTTACAAGACAGCTAAAAACCCGAAAGCAGACTGCCCCACCAGCGAACGAGGGCAGATCCTAAGGCAAAGAGATAACAAAAATATAGCAACTATTTCAATATTAAACGCCACCGTCGGATACAGTCTTCCAGTCTCTCCATGCGTCCCAGAAAAAGGAAAATCGCCCTCTTATTCCTCCACCGTGTCCTGCTTTATTGGTTGTGCCCCTTTTTTTCTCCTCTCGGGATTCCAGCCACCACATCTGTAGGAATCGTTTCGCAAACCTAACGGTAGCTAGCGACCGCCAATATTTATGAAATATCTTAACGCTCCAGACGTTACACCTTGTTCATAAAACACGTCATCCGCGGAGCAGCTCCACTTCGACGTCCGCTCAGCTTTTCTGTCCCCCAGCCTCCTCGGACGTTAAAATATAGAGTTAAATGATCAGGCACCCCGACTCGGAGACTTGCATACACACGACGCAGATCTCGCGAGATTTCGGGCCCGAAGCAGAGACGTCTGGTTTCGCTGGATTAGACGCGCTGCCGCTCTCGTGCTCGGAAAGGTTGTGTGTTGCGCGGTGTATTTCTGCAGGTATCTTTATGCAAGTGCTTTCCGTTTTTCTGATAATCTAAAACATACTGCACAACTTTTTTTTTCTATTCCACATTTCATCTGCTTGGGGTTTATCTAGTTTGTCGTTATTCTTAAGAATGTACATTTTTCTTTTTTTTTGTGCGAACTGACTTGAATCGCCGTATTACGGTATTAGAGGTTAAATTACTACTTGTTGTTGGCCCCTCTTCAGTATTAGGACATCCCAAAATATTCATTGCCCTTTGAAGACTGGCCGCGGTGCCATTTTCGTTGTCTGTCGGTATAAATAGATTATGACGCAAATAGTTGTTCAATCCCTAAAATAATTATGAAATATAACTATAAGTAGATACGCCATTTTGTCCAAAAACATTGTTCTTTGTTCGGATATTTATCGTAACTTAGTTGTAAAATAACTCAAAAGATCATCATTTTCGAAATCTTGCCAGATTTTAAATCTATAAATTGCTGCAGTTTCCACAATCATAATTACAGGCTTTTCATGATTACTGTGTTTTAAAATAAACTGCAATGTTGTATAAACGGCATAATGCAATTGAATGATTATAAGAACGCCAGCTGTATAGAATAGCTGATATATATGCCTTTCTTACATTTGTCTTATCTTTGCTTTTAAATTGCCGTCCAATACAACGATAATTATCTACTCAATACACAGGCATAATAATGACGGCATCTCAAACGTTACATCGAATTCGAGTCACTCTTGTGAAACTGGCACATGTTCTTTGGTAAACGTGAACAATTCTTTTATCAAAAATGATTACTAATAAACGTTGTTGCCTTTGGATAGTACAATTAAGGTTATTGTCTCCAGCTGTGCCTTTATAGCTAACAATATCAAGAACAAGAACTACGTCAATACTTTAGCTCTTTCAGACTGTTATTTTTACAAACCGTTAGATTGTGAAGCCTTCATACAACAGAATACACAAATGTTCTTGTCTTTGATCTTGATGTATATATGTCTGTTATATATAGAACATTTTCAATAAAGGAAATGCCTTCCCGGCAGCATACCACAAGGTCTCTTCCATGTAAATATGGCCAGCGTATGTGGATGCATTCATGGGTGACTAGAATTTTCTCCCAGGGGATGCAAAGTGAGATAGCTCAACCAGTCATTCATCCAGATAAATACATTTGTAAAAGTAAATAGTAAATACATTTACAATGAATTATTATTACACACTGATATGACTAGCACAAGCCACATTTTGAAGTATAACATTACATCATAATTTCATTTTATTAAACGTAATATGTTCAAAGAGCACTTTCTTCTGATGAGCACTGCTATTGCACCCCCAATCAAATCGCCTATAGTTGCTCTATAGCTTTTACACCAAGCAGTGATGCATCGGATCAGTACACTGACAGCAGGACATTGATTAAAGAGCTTTCCCCATTCTGTTCTGCTTTAATAGAATCTCTTAGCAGTCTTATTGTAATTATCTCTTGGCTGAAGACATATGTCCTCCTGCACTGATATAGAATTCTGCTGACTGCTGTGTCCTTGCCTGCTTTTCCATTTCAATGTTTTATTTCTTTTACAGCTGACATTTAGATCCTGGTCACTCTGCCATGCCAGCAACGAAACCTTACTTTTTTTTGTTACAGTGGCATCCATGTTCCAGACCAGTAGAATATTTTTTTGCATCTAGCACGAATACTACAAGAGCTCCATAGAATATATTTTTCATATGCTATGCAAAGAGAGCTGCTTACATTTGAGAAGGTATTAGTCTTAGTCTGTCACAAGAGGTATCATTTGAATGTCATGGATTTTTGGAAATGAGAGTTGTTTAAGGTATACTGCTGAATTCATCTGTAATGTGTAAATATGAAGCATCCCAGAAGTGGTTCTAAAGAAGTGCTACATAGCAGAAACAGCAAAGAACACAGCCAAATTTCTTTCGTTTTGAGTTTTCAATGGTATCTTAGGGGCATTTGCCTAACTGGTCATTTCATAAAAAGGGAAGGGTTTACCATGCAATGACTGAATGAAGTGCTCAGTTAGTACTTTTAACTGCAGATTGATTCTGCGTCAAGAGATCGGTAGCCTTTCACACACGGCTGGGAGCAGTCTTTATATGGTCAACTAGAAACCTTTTAAGGGCAGACGAAATAGCGGTGTTCTATGGACATTGCAAAATGTGTTCCAGAGCTGTATGGTGTAATGCAGTTGGTCTATTGTAAAATCCCTCCTGTTCGTTCTGAGCGGATGTGTGAACACAAGGTGCCTCAGGCTTGCCTCCACGAGCAGAAGCTCCATTCTGTTCCGTAACTGCGTTGGAAAGCATAGCAGCACCATAACAGCCTATTAAATCAGAATGCAAAGCTGATGCAGTGCACTGCATTAGCAGGGCGATCGATTCTCTGTATCACGTGATGCTGCCTCACTGCCTTGCTGGTAAAGCAGTCTTCTAGGAGGAGTATCTAAATTAAGTGTTCAGTTACAGTGCGAGCCTGTGCAATTCCTTTTGGAAGATGATGCAAATTTTGAGAGAGCAGCGTTTAGCTATTGTTGACAACATGCTTCATCATATTCAGGTCATCGACTATTTTTTATTACTCCCCGCCAACATTACACAAATGTGTTATATATTCTAAATGCCATACTCTTATACAGTATGGTAAGTTGTTTTGTTCATCACTATAGATGGTGGTATAATGGTGGTTTCCATTTTCAAATACAATGCATTTGTTATTACAGTAACTTTGTTACATTGCATTTAAATACAATGGAAATCGAACCAGGTCACTCATATCCACAGTTCCTTCACAGAAATGAATGAATTGTTTTATTACCTGGATGATTTAAAATGAACTATTCAATGTGCCTTAACTGACCCATCCATGGTCCTCATTCTCCACATCGCCACCAGATTTTCACACGGATGAACTCTCCTTTAAGCCTCTGACACCAAAGACGGAGTGTCTGTGTACCCGGTTGTTTATAAATCACCAGCTTGGCCACCATATCTGAAGCTGGAGGGGAGCACATGCTCAAACCCATGACTGGATGGCCATCTTTAGCCTCCCCAAACAAGCCCTCAGATACAAGATAAATTCTGATCTTGTCGGGAGACGGTGTGGCCAATCATCTCATTCCAGCACCGGCAAACACATCTCACTGCAAGTCCTTGTCTCACAAAACAAGTTGTCTTGAACATCTGAAGTGATACTGAGCACAAGGCACTGAAAGTATACTCTGCTGCCAATGCAGGACATTTCCCCCTTGTGAGTACCACTGTGCACATTCTTTCCTCCACATTTGCTGACTGTGACTTGCCGTTTTCTTCCCCCTGTGCTTTACTGCTTACATCTGGGCCTGTTTTCTCTGCTCTTTTCACACAAACAAACCTGTAATACCCAAGGTGAGTGTAATTTGATATTTAAATCCTTAGTTGGTCCTTCGTTGTGTCTGGGTAGTTATCACACCAAAGAATGGCAACCTAACATTCCCTTCATCATTAAATATTAAGAAATATCCTGACACAAGATGACTTACATGTGTGAGGGTAGAGTTTGGAACTGCTCATGGGCTATGATCTGGAGTTTAAGGTTTTTTAACTTGGAAATACATCTGGTAGCTGAAATCTTACATTTGTCTCACACGAATGCTCCATTTAAAAAATCAGATGAAGAATACATGCTAATATATATAAATATAATATATATATATATATATATATATATATATATATATATATATATATATATATATATAAATATATAGTTTGTTTGACTTTAATATTTACAGTTTCTGCACATGCTGGAGTTGAACAGTCAGACTATTACAGTGTCACAAATTCTATTTAAAGATGCTCTGTGTTATGATCTGTGTACGTTTTGATCCAAGAACACAAAGTGTAATAAATGATTCACACAGAAGCGGTGTCTCCTGGACATCAGGCTCAAATTTTGTGCATCTGTTATTCTTGTCAAAGTGTTCGTTTGTAACAAAGGACAGAGTTGCTTGTGCGTCATCACCAGAAGGCCACTGATCGTGGATGGCAGAGTTTTCTTCCATACGAGTCTGTGACATGACATCCCATTTCTCTCAACATCCAGTGCTTTTAGTCACCTTGCAATCCCTTTCATGCTTTTGCTTCCCCAGCAACCCAGTAAATGATACTGGCTACTGCACAATACAGAACATCCTCAAAGCTCCATTTAAATGCTCGCATGATTGCATGCATGCTCCTGTTCTTATTCATTCCCAGAGTCCTTCCTCCCCCATGAAAGACAGATCTAAGGGCAGCTAACGTGGAGGATATAATATATTCACACTTTGCTTTTTGCACATTGTATATCTGTGTGAAGAAATAGCATAAAATTATTCTATTTAATATCAATACAATTGATTCTGTGTATTTATAAGGAACTATATACAGTAAATCTGAATTGAAACGGTAAGTACAAAAACACTACTTTTAATATTAAAATATGAATGCATGTAATAAGGAGCAATGTGTGGCTTGGTTGGTTAAGCTTCCATGTCTGCGATCAGAACAGTGGTTCTTAACCTTTTTTGAGCCATGGACCCCATTTTGGTGAAAGTTACGAACCCCCTCCCACAAAGATGTACATAAGCACATGTGCTCCATTTGGCATCAATGAATATATTTTATTGGACGTTATCTCATATGCTCGTGCATATACAAAACGTTTCTCACACATAGTGGCAGAAATAAAAGAAATTTATATAAAATTCAGTGAACGTAATTCTTCATTTTTAATCTGACCATCAGAGACCCACTGACAGACCCCAGATTAAGAACCCCATGGATCAGAAGGTTGCTTGAGCAAGGCTCTTAGCCCCCCAGTTGTTCCATAGACTGCCTGACCACATTTTCTTGAAAATGTACGTCAATTTTGATAAAAGCTAAGTAAATAAAAAATATATAAATGTAGAATTCATTTAGACTAATTGGTTTTTAAATGCAATATTACTGACTGTTTTTAGGCTTCTTTTTGTTAATATACTCAGTAGTGGGAAGGAAACACAGGCAGGTATGATATCTGTGAATGACCGAAGCCGGGGAGCTTCACTAATCCAGGTCAATAAACAGAAAGAAAAAACTGAATTGAACAGCCCAAAGTACAGGAAATCCCTGCAGCCCCCTGCATCTGAAAATAGAACAGCCAGTAGCACAGGATACTATAATTACAAGACTGAGAGACCCTCTGTCTCGTCATATCCATCTATTGTCCTCTTTTCTGCAGCTTTTCATCTCTTCTGTGCTTCTGGTGTTTTGGTCAGTGGTAAATATATACAAATTAACAACGGATATGGAAGTAAATACAAGAGGCTTACAGTATATGGACACGGTGCACATGGAATTATCTGAACCTTAACATCAGCAAGACAAAGGAGATGGAGAGAGCATCTAGGGAAAGGATGTACAATCAAATAAGCACCTAGGGGTCCAATTAAGTAAAAGATTGGACTGGATGGACAACAGCAATGCAAGATATTGAGGATGTTCTGTATTGTTTAGTAGGCAGTATCATTCACTATGCTGCTGGGGAAGCTACAGCATGATAGCTATTGCAAGGTGGCTGAACAAATTGGCCAGGAAGGCTGGCTTTGTCATACCCTGGTGGCAGTCACTGAAATAAGGATGATGGTACAGGTCAGGCTGGCTAAAACTATGTATACAATAACCAGCTGTCCTATTCATCCATTCAAATCTGTTTTTTTTTTTGTAATGTTTGTCCTTGAAATCATGCGCTTTGTGTTTTATTTGCGGCTGTGGCATCAGTATTTCCTGTTTGGGATCAATATAATCTGTCTCTCTGTCTTTGTGTGCAAATGTAAAAATCTTATGTTTGTGAATTGGTTTGGGTTCTGAGATGTATTTCCAAGTTAAAAAAAAAAACCTTTAAAATTTTCTTTTACAGATAATGTAATTATCTCAATCCTGGACCTGCCACTGCTCATTAAGCAATAGCTACCTATTGATTTTGATTTTGAAAAAATCCTTATATATGAATTCCATCCAAAAAGTATTTATTTTCCAATTTTTCCAGTCAATGGTCTAAGTCTAAAGATACAAGCTTCAGATGAATGATGCAAGGACTCATACACTAACCTGAAATATATTTGTTGCTTGTAGTGTAAATGCAAATAAGTACTAAATAGTATATAAATATTAGGTTGGCACTGAAACAAAATGTGCAATAAATAAGTAGATTTATATACAGTGTTGTGAGTCAAGAGCAATGTCATTTTAACAGACACTGCTAATAGGAAAAAATATATATCTTTTTTTGATATACAGAGATACCAATAAAATGAACAAAGCAAATCTATTATACTGTTGTCTATTATATTGGTAATACTTGGTATTAAAGAAGCTGGAGTAAGGCTGAGTTCCTGTTTTGTACAAACACACTACCAGTCAAAAGTTTTTGCACACGCTGAGCCTTTCTACATTTACACATTACTTGATGAACTTTTACTAAAATTCATTCTATATTCTTTGCTAACAAATAAATTTACAGTACGGTCATCATTTGAGTATCAAGAAAATGTCATATCTTTGATTCATCAAAATAACCTCCTCTCAGCTATAACAGCAGAGAAAATTCAGGGCATTCTTTCTACAATGTACATTAGATACTGCTGTTTCATGGGATGAAACAGTTAACTAATGCGTTAAAAATTAAAGGACAGCCTAATATCGGAGCTACGTCATTAATGTAAGACAAAAATCTATAGGCGCACATTTACTGACCCCTACTGGTGGGTAAAGAGTACGGATGAAAATTAATTGTGTGTATATTAAATACATCTATCCATTTTCCAAACCGCTTATCCTACTGGGTTGCGGGGGGTCCGGAGCCTATCCCGGAAACAATGGGCACGAGGCAGGGAACAACCCAGGATGGGGGACCAGCCCATCGCAGGGCACATTCACACCCCATTCACGCACACATGCACTCCTATGGGCAATTTAGCAACTCCAATTAGCCTCAGCATGTTTTTGGACTGTGGGGAGAAACCCGGAGGAAACCCCACGACGACATGGGGAGAACATGCAAACTCCGCGCACATGTGACCCAGGCGGAGACTGCCACCCCCGGGTATATTAAATGTATTACGATATCATTAACAGTATACGTGAGAAACTAACAGCATTGTTTCAGGTTAAAGAAAAAATGTCCCGCGAATGTTTACACATAAGTTTGCAACGCGCATTACACTTAACTGTATACGCAAACAATTGATATAGCCTAAGGAAGTATTTTTTTAAGAATTAGAAGAAAATTTGTACGTTTGCTCTGAAAAGCGTACAAATCACGTAATGTTGTATAAAAATTGCACCAATTATTAACGAACACTTTTAGCTTTTATTTTAGATGCATAATGTCACTTGTCAAATACATTGTATCAGTGTTGGCACTAATAAATTAATACTGCGTATTAATGCCGTAAATATGCACTTTAAAGCTCGAAATCTACATCTACTAAATGCACTCTTACTACGTCGTCAGTCATTGTCAAAATCTATAATTAAAGGTCATGGAGCCATGTCCAAGTTCTCGCGATTACTTTTTTAAACTAAAAATAAAAAATTTACAAGCCATGAAACTGTGATGTTGCCTTACAAATGGATCCATCAGGTCAAAACCTTGCTATTTGTTAATTAATATAGTTACATTAATGCAACTTGTAATTTTACAGAAACAGCGTGTAAATACATGCACACACACGTAACTGATCCTTTTTCCAAAGTTAATTTCCAGAAAATTGCCGCCGGAACAATAATTGCCAATAACAGGCAAGCGTTAGTAATGTTAGGTTAGGAATATTTGTGGATGTGAACTAAAACATATCAAGATTATACAAGAAGCAATATACTGTATTGCTAACTACTTAACGACAAACTATAGGAACCAACTGATTCTGTGAATTCTCATTGATATCAAGATTTATTGGCGGATTACTTTCGGTGTAACTCATGTTTCCGGTTTCCGGTTGTTTGAGTGTGCGCCTGCGTATTAGTTTGGTAATTAACTGTGCTGAGCTAACTCACCTAAAGCTAGTTCGTTGTATTTGTCCTCCGTGAAGCACACGCCGAGAGGACCGACCCACGTGTGTATATTGAAATGGTAAGTGGTTGTCTAAATAATATATATATATATTTACATTTTTGCAGAATTAGCTGTGCTGGTAAGCATTTTTGGAAAACGGACGGTTTGTGTTTAAAACGGTGTTGTTAAGCAGTAATCTATATAGCTGCAAGGCTAAAAATTGAATTTATCGATGTATTTATAGGTTTTGCTGTATATGTGATTGATGTTTATGTTGTCCATTAGGTTGTGGTATTTGCCAATTATTATAAGTTATATTTTAATGATAGCTTCTGTTGCATCGCTGGCTTATTTTAAGTCCACTTGATGAAGCAACATTATTCTAACTAAGTTAACATATTCAGAATATTCATTGAATTCTTTAGGAACCAATTAAGTTACTGTAATGCATTTCACGTGGTGTACAATTGTGTTTGATGTCCCATAGTTATCAGCTAGCTACTATGCTTCCTGTGAAACACGTGGTGCTCGTTTCACTGCTGTGGCGCAGCTTTATTTCGTAATAGTTCCCAGCCGGCATTGTTCATTGGGAGCTGTAATGCAAGTAATTACGCGTCTCACGTACGGCGTCGCGTAATTCAATACTAAATAAACAATTCGTTACACCCAGCACGTTATTACATCTTTTACTTTACAATTTAATTAGCACTAGAAAAATTTAAATAACATTGTACATGATTTATTTTCCCGTTTAGGGCTGCCGCGATTAGTCTACATCGTCGACGTCAATATTTTAAATCGGCGCAATAAGATATTTTTATTTCAATAAAATTACCTTTATGATTTTTAAACCGATTCAGTTAATCATAAAATGTTTCCTTTAATATCGCCGCGTAATTATGGGAGTACTTCAAATTGTCACAAAACCATGTTTAGGCAAAAATCTGTGTTTATTGTACGTTGACTAACGGTGCTAATGCTGGGACCAGTGTCGTTATCGTAAACTGAAACCAAAACGGATACTAAATACAAGAAGATAATTCGTTAACTGAAATAAACATCAAAACCATATTTGCAAAAAAGAAAACTGTCGGACTTTAATCTGCAAATTATACTGCCACACCATCAACATCTTTTACCTTGTTTAACCACAGTATTTCCTCTCTTAAAAGTTGTTGGGGCTGCTGATGAGGATACGCCAAATTTATACAGATTACTAACTTTAGGGCATCACAATACGCATCTCATTAATATGTTTAGGCAAATTGTGGGCGAAAATAGCCCTGTCTAAATGATCTAAAGTCCTACAATGACAAACAGTTTGTTGTCAACTTAAATTAAATGGTTAAGTTGATTTTTTTGGAGGTAAATTTTATCGTTTAGGTTAATCGACCAATCCATAAAATAGTTCATAGCTTAATCTACAGAAAAATAGTCGTTAGGTGCAGCCCTAGTGTCTGTTGTATGCTGAAGTTTTTTTCCCCCCCAAGGCTGACCCTGAAGTAAACCCAAAAGCCTACCCATTGGCTGATGCTACATTGACCAAAACCATCCTGGAACTTGTTCAACAAGCCTCCAATTACAAACAGCTAAGAAAGGGGGCCAATGAAGGTAAGTTCTAATTTATTGTGATAATACGTTTACTTCACCCATGTTGATGTTGTGGAACATTACCTTAAATAATCAGTATGTTTTTTTATGTCCCTCTAGCCACCAAAACATTGAACCGTGGTATTGCAGAGTTCATCGTGATGGCTGCTGATGCAGAACCTCTGGAGATCATCCTGCATCTGCCACTACTTTGCGAAGATAAGAATGTGCCCTACGTGTTTGTGCGCTCCAAGCAGGCCTTGGGTCGTGCTTGTGGCGTCTCCAGACCTGTGATCGCCACGTCGGTCACCATTAAAGAGGGATCCCAGCTTAAACCGCAAATCCAGTCTGTGCAGATGGCTATTGAAAGACTTCTGGTGTAATAAAGTCTTACTGTTAAGAACAATTCTAGTGAGATGTAACAGACATTTTTTTGTGTCATTTCACAGCATTTTTATCATGTAAAGTCAAAATTTTAATGTCTTCTGGTATTAAATTTTTTTTTTAAAAAAAAACCTTTTGAGTGTTATTTTTATGAACCACATTTTGATTGCATCAGATGGTAATTTGGTTGCACTGCATGCAGAATCCAGATGACGATGCTAAAAACCATAGAACATAACTGTAGACGTGGTGTATCACTTTTCTGAAGCGGTGGAAGCTGGGTAACGTAATCTGTGCTGGCTTCCTGACTAAGGTTCAGCCGCTGATATGCACAAGTAAAGTTACATTGGCATGCTTTTTGTATTGATGCTTCTTGTTTTGACGATCCTAAGTATTTATCAGTCGCATGTAATGGCAGTGTCCCGTAGTGCAGCGCGACTAAGCGGATTGGAAGTACGTTGAATGCCACTGAAGATGTGTTAATTTGTACAAAACAAGCCAACATTCAGTCCATGGAAATACAAGCGCCAATGGGAGTTCTGCTCTTTATGATCACTTTGCCACGAAGTTATGACAAAGGAATACTTCCAATGCTTTCTTCCAATGACGCTTCCCCTAATGGTACATGCTGGTAAGTTCAGGTTGTCACGCTGTGGTTGAAGTACGATGTCTGGTTGTGCATGCACTCATGAACCAACACTTTGTATAAGCGTGTTTATTATAACGGTGCAAGCATAACACTTGTTAGAAAACGTGAATGCAATTTCTATCATTAGATAATAACAAAACAAATAGGAAGCTATGACAGAGGAATACTATTGCATTTTTACCAAAAACGACGCCCCCAGTGGTACATATGCAAGTAATTTGGAATGGTTATAGTTTTATGTGTCGATTTTATGAAGGTTGTTTTAAAACGGTCCTTAAAATGCATACAATATGTTGCGTGAACAGTTAGTCACAGAGGCATTTTTACTACAGCCATAGATGTTCTACGCATAGATACCGCCTTGGTAACTGCTGTCCATAAGGGCGTAACTTTTGTGCTGCAAGCGCTGTCACGAGACACTGCCTTTATGCGCGTGACACTGCCATTGAAAAAGTTAACTTTGTGCTGTAAGCCCTTCTTTACTTACCTATGGCTAACTGTTCCTATTTGATTTCACAGATCAGCCTGATCTATATGAACCTAGTTCGGTACTTGTGGATCACTTGTTTGGGTGTTTCGGTCTTATATCTCCTGTAATGGCACTTAGTCACAGAGCTCAATTAAGTGCAAAAATACTTTTTCACAAGTCAATCAAGTCTAATACAAATGCATTTTAATATAATTGACAGCGTTTTGGAAATTGGCTTCCAATGTTTTGAAGCCCTTTTGCCTCACGTAATTATAGTCACTGCCGGACGACCTTTGGACTGTGGAAGAAATCACAAATGAGACTGGTCAGTATGAGCCTGGT
Source organism: Brienomyrus brachyistius (assembly GCF_023856365.1). Taxonomy (NCBI): domain Eukaryota; kingdom Metazoa; phylum Chordata; class Actinopteri; order Osteoglossiformes; family Mormyridae; genus Brienomyrus; species Brienomyrus brachyistius. The sequence goes on along the minus strand of NC_064537.1, from coordinate 19,854,583 downwards.
CGGACCAGTTTATACGGTTCAGTTATTTTTATCACTATTCGCGTTTGAAAATAAGGGAAAGTACAATATGACACATATAATAATTCACAGATTTAGGGGTGGAGGATGACGTCATCTGAATTAATGACGAGTAACAAAATGCCATTGTATTTACTATGGGACGTCACTGCACTGTCGAGATAAATTCGACTGAATAACGAATCGCTAACTGCAAACTATCCTACGGCCGTCAGTCTTATTAAAATGGCTGAGATTCCCGTGCTGATCAGCAGGGACGAAGTTAAGGAGCTGCTAAAATATTCAGACTTAGTTTCGCACTTGGAAGTAACAATGGCAAAATTCTCCAAGCGCAACGCTGAAGAAGTCATACAACCTTTGAGGACTATTTTACCCCTAGAGAGATACAATGGGTAAGTCAGTGTTTCACGTTTCGATATCATTATAAAGTTGGTTATAAAACTTTGCAACTGAATAAAGAGGTAAAATTTTTTTTCGCTAGATTCCTTGGAGTGATGCCTGCCTATATGATCCAAGAAAATATTTTGGCCACTAAAATGGTGTCTTTCTACCAGCGTGACGAAGGCTCCGATTTCCCTGCGCATCAGGCCACCGTACTGCTGCTTGACCCGCAACGGGGAAACGTGACTGCAGTGCGTATGTGAACATGGTGGCAGTGGCAGTATGCTGTAATATGCCGTCAACGTACGTGTTGGTGTGTGAAGAAAATGATCTTGGTGATAAAGCCAGAGGTGACAATTTCAGGTCCAGAAAGTAAATTTTTCAACCAAGCAGTTGAGCATAAAGAGTCACAGAGTAGTCAACTGGTTGGTTGAAAATAAATCATGGTCTGGATTTTTACTTCTGGGACCTAAAATTTCTATATGTGTTCTCAAACAAAATTTATCATTAGCAAGTTTTATCACTTTTATCAGTATCAAATTTTGTGCAGTGATCTCTGGAGGGGTGGTCCGAGTTTGAGGACCACTGCGTAAAATTTTACCAGAGGTGGAGATTTCAGGTCCAGACAGTACAAATCCAGACCAAGATTTTGTTTCAACCAACCAGTTGAGTACTCTGTGACTGTTACTCTTCATACTCAACTGGTTGGTTGAAACAAAATCTTGGTCTGGATTTATACACTCTGAACCTGAAATCTCCACCATGCATTTTACTATGGTTGATATGCTTAGGTTATGGATGGAACTGTCATCACAGAGAAAAGAACAGCGGCAGTTTCAGCTATTTCCACCAAAGTAAGACTTTCTTTACTATTACCTTACTAGCTTAGCTTCACAGCAGTTAAGCATATTGCTATTACCTTACCAGCTTAGCTTCCCAGCAGTTAAGCATATTGCTGTTACCTTACCAGTTTAGCCTCCCAGCAGTTAAGCATATTGCTGTTACCTTACCAGCTTAGCTTCACAGCAGTTAAGCATATTGCTGTTACCTTACCAGTTTAGCCTCCCAGCAGTTAAGCATATTGCTATTACCTTACCAGTTTAGCTTCCCAGCAGTTAAGCATATTGCTGTTACCTTACCAGCTTAGCTTCACAGCAGCTAAGCACATTGCAGCCACGCAGATACTGAAACCATCACTGTGTTGCAGCAGATGTGGTTTGTCCCATGTTGCCATCTGCAGCTTCTGAGACCTCCCCACACTGAGGTGCTGTGTATCCTGGGGTCCGGCTCTCAGGCTCTCAGCCACTATGAGATCTTCACGCAGATGTTTTCCTTCAAAGAGGTACTGGAAGAGTTTGCATGGTTCTAAACAGGACACAGATTTAAGTACTTTGCTCATTTAACAAAATGAAAACATTGTGCATGTTTCAGAATATTGGTTTTAACTAACTGACATGCCGTGAAAAACAGGACTCGGTGTATTACTAAAGACAATTTCATAAATGATCTAAGACGATATATAAATATTTAGTCCAGTCACTGTAGATTTGTTGTTGTTTTTGCATTATAGTGGGAATATGTTTTTTTTGTTATTGACACCCCTAGGGATCTAACCCTACCAGAGGTGGAGATTTCAGGTCCAGAAAGTACAAATCTAGACCAGGATTTTGTTTCAACCAACCCATTGAGTACTACCCATTGACTTGTGACTCTTCATACTCAACTGGTTGGTTGAAACAAAATCCTGGTCTGGATTTGTACTGTCTGGACCTGAAATCTCAAGCTCTGACCCTCACCCTGCCCTCTGCTGCCTACGATAGGCTCCACGTCTCCTCATCACCCTGCTCAGAATAAGAAGCTGTAAGATGGATGGATGGACACCTGGCCTGTAACACTGATGACATGCTTTGTTTTCTCCCACAGATTCGTGTGTGGAGTAGGAGAAAAGAGAAGGCGAAAATGTTTAGTAGTAAGGTGAAGGGCCCGGTAACTGTGTGCTCCTCTGTGAAGAACGCAGCTGAGGGTGCGGATGTCATAATCACAGTCACCATGGCGAAAGAACCCGTGCTACGGGGACAGTGGGTGAAGCCGGGTGCCCATGTAGTGGGTGAGATTACATCATACTGTGGGAGGTTCACTCTACCAATGATCTGTAAGACGTGTGTATTTTAGAGTGATTTATGGAGGTAGGAAGGAAACGGGGGTAAACATTGTTTGCCTAGACTAAGTCCCTGTATTTGGATTTCAAAGCACAGCAACAGAGCAGAATTTGTGAGAAGAGAGCAGAGAAAACACCAAATCTTTTATCATGTTGATGTGTAACCTGCAGTCAGGCGATTTTACCCATTCAGATGAAAAGGCTAATTGAAGATATTAAGTTCATTCAAATTACATTATATTTAGTAGTTATATTTGAAAATGTGGCTTGTGTTAGTCATATAAATATGTATTAATAATGTTATTGTAAACGTATTTACTCATTTTTTACACATCTATTTATCTGGATGAATGACTGGTTGGGCTCTCTCACCTCGCACCCCCAAGAAGACCAGTCTGGAGTTGCCTGTGTCTGCAGTTATGCACACTTGCTGGAAGAGTAACAAAGTACTGTTGGTGTTTTGCTTACTAGCTGTAGGAGCATGTAGGCCAGATTGGAGGGAACTGGATGATGACCTGATGAGGGAGGCAGTGGTTTATGTGGACAGCAGGGAAGCAGCCTCTTCAGAATCTGGAGATGTAATCCTTTCTGGGGTAATAGCACAGTCCTGGGTATTAAAATGCATGGACACACCTGCTACTCAGTGAGGTGAACTTGTATGACACACTCGTATATTTTTCTTCGATTACCATGAAATCTGACAAATTGTAAAATTATGTAACACCACACATCCATCCACACAAACCTGTGGCTAGAGCTTTTTTAGTGAGAAGCTCAAGTCAAATTTATGTACATGTGTGTAATTTAGCTGAAGTACTGAATTAAACTCTCTTAGAACAGAACAGGTATGATGTCTTTGCTTAAGGGGATTGTTTGGTGCTCAGTCAGCAGTAGAAGTCCAGCACTTCAATGGTCCTATATTTCGGCCATTGTTACAAATGCAGTTGATGAATCTAAGAAGTAGATGGAAAATTGGGATAAAATGAGAAATATTTTTGCGTGTTTTGACGTGTGCTTTGTTTCTAGGCTGTCGTTTTTGCAGAGCTGGGTGAAGTTATAAATGGAAGCAGACCAGCCCACCCTGAGAGAACCACCGTGTTTAAGTCTCTTGGTAAGACTCATGCTTACTTCTGCCTCCTCACATTTCTGGGGTCGGGGCTTCAAATCCAGTCTTTAAATATATGAGTATTACACATGTAAGGTCATAATACTGTAATGCGCCATATACGTCATTATGAATTTTGAATATACGCTTTTCCTCTATTGTGGCATTTCTGGTACTTTACTTGTCAGGTTTCGCGGGTGCGGAGGGGAAGGCTGGCGGGTAGGAGGCAGGGAAGGATGAGGCAGGCAGGCGGAATACGGGGAAAACTGGGGATTTATTAACGGGGGCGATGGCTACGGGAAGAACAGGACATCACTAACATCAATGATGGACATGCGACAGGGCAAGATGTGGACTGATATAGACAAAGACAGGGCAAAATAACAGGGCACAGCTGGGCATGATTGGGGAAGCACACGTGGATAATCAGGGGGCGTGGCACACATGAGGATAATCAGGGGGCGTGGCACACATGAGGATAATCGGGGGGCGTGGCACACATGAGGATAATCGGGGGGCGTGGCACACATGAGGATAATCGGGGGCGTGGCACACAGGAGGATAATCAGGGGGCGTGGCACACAGGAGGATAATCGGGGGGCGTGGCACACAGGAGGATAATCAGGGGGCGTGGCATACAGAAGGATAATCAGGGGGGCGTGGCACACATGAGGATAATCGGGGGCGTGGCACACAGGAGGATAATCAGGGGGCGTGGCACACAGGAGGATAATCGGGGGGCGTGGCACACATGAGGATAATCGGGGGCGTGGCACACAGGAGGATAATCAGGGGGCGTGGCACACAGGAGGATAATCGGTGGGCGTGGCACACAGGAGGATAATCGGTGGGCGTGGCACACAGGAGGATAATCGGTGGGCGTGGCACACAGGAGGATAATCGGTGGGCGTGGCACACAGGAGGATAATCAGGGGGCGTGGCACACAGGAGGATAATCAGGGGGCGTGGCATACAGAAGGATAATCAGGGGGGCGTGGCACAAAGGAGGATAATCAGGGGGGCGTGGCACACAGGAGGATAATCAGGGGGCGTGGCACACAGGAGGATCAGTCGAGCCGGGCCTGACATTACTTCTGTTTCCATTGTTTTCCTCAAAAGGAATGGGCATTCAGGATGCGGTGTCTGCCAAGCTTGTGTTTGACCAGTGGAAGAGCCAGCAGTGAAGAATATGTAGACTCAAATTATTGTTCTAAAGTACATTTTGCTAACTCCTTTAACATTAATGAGGGTAACAGTTAAACATGCTATTTGTACCTGAACTAAATTGTAATTAAAAGAGAATTACTCATGTAATGAGTACAATAATTTTAAGAAACTGAATTAAAGCACAGTGAACGGTACCTGAAAAATGAAAATTTCAAAAACGAGTATTACTATATGAATTTATATTCATCTGAACAACCGCATTTACTCTTCACCAAAAATAAAAAAAAGATTACAATCGAGTGTTTTAGTTGTGTGCTTAGAAAGCAGTTGAACAGTTTAAGGACGATAGCCTGAAATATGCAGGTCTCAGTCAACATGAAAATTCCAATAACACCAATGTTTAATTATTTTGTTTATGTTAACGTGTCATGCGTAACTAAATAAAAACATTAATCTGATGGAGAAAAAAAAAATCAGCGTATAAACATTAATGAGCAGACAACATAGTATAAAATTCCCAAACCAGAAGTGTGAGTTTTTACACGTTGGTCTCACAATACCTGTTGCTCACATAAAACCATTATGTACGTAATGTACCCATACAGAGAATTCCTCCTTGTCAGATAAAACAGTTTCAAGACGACCATTCGTAGCAGAGTGGTAATGCGACATCGGCACAGGTTACCATATGGACGCTGCTCCGTAGACCAAGAGTTCTGCCGGTGCTTCCGGATACCTGCGATATTTGCTGATTTGTGCTCCGGAAAGATTTCGTATGTAAGACAATACAAGCCATTAAAAATACCCATCTGTAAGTGACTGGGTCTCATTTTACAGATAAATGTGATTATGTAGAAATGTCATTTTCTCGGTATTGTCCTCAAACAAAAAAAATCGTGGTTTCACTTTAACATGAACGTAAATAATATTTTTGGCTGTAGTTTGTCCACATGAAATAACCACACAAACATTTGTAAATCTGTAACAATACATCTCAGACTGAAATCATTGCTGTATTAGACCAGGCATTGGTTGTTCCAAAAACCCGCAAACAAAGCATACCCAATCAAAGAATTCTGGGAAACAGTGTTCTAAATTACTGCAAGTATTACTGTGTCAAAAACAATCCAGAGTGTAGCATTACAAATAATCATACAGCTTCCAGCTCTTAAATTGCAGTCCATCATATAAAACTTTGTAACATGACTGAAATTCTTGCTAAATAGCAGATTTCCCGAGCTGCCGCACCCCAGGCGTAACTCACAAAGTATTTAATTCACATCATATTTAACACATGTGGAAAAGATTTTCTCTGGATAGTAAAGTGTTTAAAGTGATCAGATATTACCAGTGCTCCCCAGTGACAATCTTTTAGACACAGTTATACTTTAGCAACGCCTTCAGTAGATACCTTCGAAAATTAAACAATGGGATAGCAGTTTTGGGAACGTTTTTAAGAAGGAAATCTGCAGGAGTTAGTGAGTCATCTGACTTTCACTTAAGTAACCATAAATGGAATATTTTATTCAGACGATCACAATTGACGTTAATTACGAGAGATGCATACAGGCCTCCCCTACCCCCACCAAAGGTCACCCAAGGTCAGACCACAGAAGGTTTATTTCACCCGTGTCCCTTTACAGCAGTAGACGGTTCCCTTTTTTCTTGGCAGTGGACAGCGTACCGCCCTGACAGTGCCATCAAACACTGTCTAAAGGCCAGAACGAGTCAGGGCCGAACACTCCAGGTCAGGGGCGCCGCTAGCAATTTTGGGCCCTATGACAAAATATGAGGTTGGGCCCCCCTACCACACCCATTCAGATCTCTGGGGGCCCCTAAAGGGCGTGGGCCCTTAGAATTGTCCCAACTTTCCCCCCCTTAGCGGCGCCCCTGCTCCAGGTAACTATTACTTGAGTGGGAGTAATGGTGGGGGTGCTGTCTTGTTTTAGGACGCATACCAATTTAAGCAAACATCAATGGGTGAATCTGCCTCCTTCGAATATCTCTGTACCATAATGATGGGCACGCCACAAATTTCATTAGTAATTGCCTACAGACCTCCCAAAATAAAATTTCTGATCTCCTGTGTTTCATCTCCATGGATTTTGAAGGTTTTCTTATAGCTGGTTATTTTAACATCCGCACAGATAATTCTGTGCCTCTTTGACATGTGTCCTTCATCCCAGCACGCAAGTGGTTCTACTCAATTTCAAGGTCACATGCTGGACGTCTACTATCGCAGGATCTCTACCATTGATATTAGGGATCTAGCTTTATCAAAACACTTCTGTATTTACTTCTATTTGTTGATTTCTGCGAGTGCCTTAATAATTAACATGGCTTATTGAACCTCCGCAGACCTAATACTTATTGTCCAGACAGAACGCAGAGTCACAGGCTTCCATCTCCAAAGTGTCCCAAAGCCTCAGACCCATCAGCTTCCCATTCACCATCACATTGGCGGAATAGTTGTCGTACCTAAAAGGAGAGCGACGTGTATCGGTGTACTTAAGCTCTGAATCATGTACTACAATTTAGCGTCAGCCAAGGGGAATCATGCAGACACTTGCATTGTGGGCAGGGAAAAAGCATTAATGATGTAGCAGATCAGCAAACATGTTTTATTGCTGGACTTTCGCATACTAGAATGGCAAAGCTGAATTGAATTGAATATATTCCTATTGGATAGCGGCATGGTGGTGCAGTGGTTAGCACTGTTGCCTCACACCTCTGGGACCCGGGTTCGAGTCTCCGCCTGGGTTACGTGTGTGTGAAGTTTGCATGTTCTCCCCGTGTTGTCGTGGGGTTTCCTCCGGGTACTTCAGTTTCTCCCCACAGTCCGAAGACATGTTGAGACTAATGGGAGTTGCTAAATTGCCTGTAGGAGTGCATGTGTGAGTGAATGAATGGTGTGTGAGTGTGCCCAGTGATGGGCTGGCCCCCCATCCTGGGTTGTTCCCTGCCTTGTGCCCATTGCTTCCGGGATAGGCTCCAGACCCCCCACGACCCAGTAGGATAAGCAGCTTGGAAAATGGATGGATGGATATTCCTATTGTTGTTTGTCTTACTAATTCTCTGAGCTTGGAGGCTATAGATTGGAGGAAACTGATGACCTGATATGAGAGGCAGGGATTCACGTGTACCGCATGTTTTAATGCAAGTGGACAAATGGCCGGAGAAGCAAGCTTTCAGAAGGGAGCAGGTTTCTTTTCTTTTTACAACTGCCGGTGTTAAGACAGCGACACCTGCTGGCCAAACAAGCAAGAGAAAGAAAGGGCAGGGCTGGACAACAGCAATTCTGACGGAATTGTAACATGACTAATATTCCAACTAAATACTAGACAATTACCGGAGCTGCCTTTCAAAATGGTATACTGCAGATTTAATCTAGTAAAGGATTTAAATCATATGGATAAGAGTATTATATTTTTGTGGATAGTAAAGTGTTTAAAACACTTGACAACGGTAAACAACATTGTTTTTATTTAATTTGGGAAAAAATGATTTAGATTAAAGTTTCAGAAAAGCTTTCAGAAGCAAGCTTTTTAAATGTGCAGGGGTTAGGGTTGGACAATCATATGGAAGATTTTATTCAGAAGATCAAAACTAGTGTTAATTAGGCGTGACACATACAGGCCTCCCCTACCTCCACCATGTCGCCCAAGGTCAGTTCACAGAGGTTTATTTCCCCGTGTCATACATACCATACATACCGCCCGCGGGTCAGAACCTACCGATGAAAGTGCTGATCTGATTTTAGAATAATTGTTTGGCTGAAGATGACATCGTTTAAAGGCACTTTAAAGTCACCCGTAAGGCTTTCCGCTGCAGCAAGAGTTCGTTTACAAAAAATTTTTTTGTGCGTTTTATTAATTATTATAAAGAACTCATTTATATTTAAGTGTAAAGTGTTATGTAAATAACGTGGTTACAAATGGAGACAAGTCTTCCATAGATTAATTTTATTATTTAATAGTTTGGAAATAATTTTCTCATGCGGAAAGAAAAAAAGGATGGTCCTTAGCTGGACGTCATGCGTTGTTCTTGTGGGTTTGCCTTTTATAATCTCCTTTCTTTTCTTTAGCTCGGATGATAGACACGTGTGACTTTCTCCCTGAGAGGCGGAACACAGCGCAGTGATTAAACAAATTTGGAATTTGTACTTTTATTTGAAGATTACATTACGTTTAGAAGATCGCTTACCTTCCGTTTGTATCCCCTTTGTCTGTTTCTAATAACTCCGTCCCGATATGGATTTGAAATATCCTACGGATTACTTCCTGATATGATCTTTCTCTTTTCTGTATTTTTTACAACAGTCGCCCGGGGGTGGTATATTTTGCCAACCTTTTATTGTTGTTACTTTATTATTTTTCCATGAACTGAAAATTGCATGCACGTATTTTACAAATCTTTTCCGTTGTTACTTTGAATTATTTTGCGAACTGAAATTAGTCTACTCATCTACTCAATCCCCTTATTTGTTACTTTAATGATTATTATTTCAAAAAATATTTTAATGCATGTATGTGACCCATCACCACGAAATGAGTCTTAAGTCGCACTGGCAGAAATACACCCATAAGACTCATTTCGTGGGGATGGGTAGGTTTTGGTAGGTTTCATACATGGCATTTAATATTCAATTATCCGTGTTTGGTGAATTGTATAATAAATCATTCATTACACTCCATTTTGCATATCAGATCTTTTTTATTCTGTTCTGCCAGTATCTGGAATCACAGATGTGTACGTCTATACCTCACATTGTGGTATAAAGTCAATCAAATAATAATTATCGATAAACATATATCTTAATATACATGAATAATTTAATAAAACATATCGGCTGTACAATCAAGCTAAACGCAAACGATTTCTTGATTATTAATAAAAGCACGCTTAACGTTCTTTATTGATCCGAACTCTTGCTCACACATAAGCACCTAAATTACATTATTAGGCCTAGACAGTCAACTACTCAGTATTTGTCACCTGATTTTGATGCACTGGTCAAGGCACAGAGGTTTCAGGGGCAAAATAATTGTATGAGAAGTTTCAAAGGTATTTCCTTCAGTCTGTACTTGGTGAAATATATATGGAAACTGCATGCCCATGAACATAACTATCAAATGATATCTGCTTTCAGTTTTGTTTTTTTTAAGCAGCATCACTAAGCATAACTTCTCTGTAATCGTTTGGTTGGGTATTTGAGAAAACCATTGATTATTTTCATAAAATTCATTAGTTTCATAAAACATTCCAGTCTGTTCATTTGATTTATTTCCCTGTGTAAACTTTAGAGCAGGGCTGTCAAACATACACCCCCTGCTTTAAAGCAGCAAGCAGCTCCTGCTCCTCTTCTTGGCTGGCAGCGGGTTACGTGTCGCTCTGATAGCTTCATCAAACACCGTTTTAAGGCCATCGTGAGTCCGGGCTGAGCACTCCAGGTACTTCACCGCTCCTGTCCAGTGGGGTAACGGGGCGGGACAAGCAAAGCAATTAGCACATCAAAGATCTTAGACCTTATATAGAAGAAGATTATGGATATGGAGAGCCCACACCCATCCATACCAACTCAAGACTCAAAGTGGTTCCGCAGCAAGCAAAAGATGCCAAAGATTTTATAGCATATATTATGCATTCCATTTGAACTAGTAACTCGGACATTCCGAGTTCCATGTGACAAATTTCAACTGGAACGCCCCCTGAAGTCAGAATTCCCACTTGGAATGTTAGAAGAATCTAGGGTTGCCAACTTTCAGACAATTGGCATGACACTCACGCTTTCAGACTCTCACACTCATGCAAGAAATCTTACGACAAATCTATATAATTCGATTATAAACTTAAAATTGGCTACATCTAAAGAGCTGGTCTAGTTTGCAAACCCTACAGACTATTTACAAGGTGATAAAACCGTTGCATATATGTAAATGCGTGTGCATGTGTGTGCAGACTCATCTCGAATTGAAAATCTTCCTTGAAGTTGACAGCCCTGACATAACCCCGGCCTCAGAATTCAAGATGGCTGCACCCTTTATCAAGTTAAATTTGTATTTTTATGCTGATTATTATCACTTACGTTTTATTTGTAGCTCATTAAGTAGATCATACACACAGTACTGTCCAACCGCTATCTGTGGGCATGTTGCTACGGCGTTGTTATGCACAAAATAACACATAATGTGTCGTTATCAACTGGTATTGCTTCAATAAATTTGGCCAGAAAACTTGTCAGATTTATGGTAGTCTGAGCTAAATGTAAGGAAACAAAAATAACAGCCATTTCACCTGGGGCTGCTTAAATCTAAAAAGTTATCCAGCTAAGCAAGAAATCCTGCTTTTTGGAACAGGTCCATGGAATTGCTTATTGGTTTTTCAACTTGATGTACTGGAATGCAGATAACTCGTGTGTGTCATCATTCCCAGCTCCGACTTCCGACCTCGGGTAAATGGAACGAAGCGATAGTTTCCTGGAGCATTTACAGAACACGTCTTATTATTTTGCACTTTTGTTTTGAGCACTGTGTGGGCTGCATTTGCCATCGTTGGAAATAATGGCAATTTTAACGAGCAGCACGTGCCAATTGTTAACCGGAAGCTCAGCAAAACTAGCCACTGCAGTGAAGGATGGCTGTGAAAGGGGAAAAACACACTGCTGGCAATGACTGCCCCATTTTAACAGGTAGGTCTTATAGAATATACTGTCCTAATGCTTGATCATTATAACATAGTCCAGCCTTTAATCTACAGTCAGAGCTGCCCTCTATGATAAACAGCAGGGGATGAAATAAATCCCCAGACATTTAAGGATCTGGAATTATGGGTTTAAAGACACTAACTGATCTCTTTAGCCATGGCCAAACCCTGAGACGAGGTGATAGGGGTGAGATCTTCCGTTTTCAGCTCTGCAGTGGTAGCTTTGTCATCCCGCAGGTCAAGCTTGGTGGCTACAAGGATGATGGGAGTGTTGGGGCAATGGTTTCTGACCTCTGGATACCACTGCAGAGAGAACAGGGCAAATATGATTTGGTCATTGTGTCTGGGATACACGATCAACTTTACAGTTCGTCATGCTGGCTGTGATTATATAATCACTCCTCATGAGGCAAAGGTTGTGTCTCATTACCAGTCAGCTCAGTCTATATGTCCTTCTCAATGTCACTTTTCAATTCAAAGCAACGTTTGTTACACTAATGAGGTTAACAACATAGCATGGTGTTTGGGGATGTTCGGTTCGGTTTGATTTCCAGCTGTAAATGACTTAACATTCATTTATTTATCTTATATAAAGCAATTATACAATTGAAAAAACAGGGTTAATCAGTACCTGAAGCAATTCAGATCAAATTATTATTATTATTATATATATATATTTTTTTTGCAAATTCATTATTTTTGCGAATGTGAAATTTGCATTAGAAAATGCAACAGCATCCCACCAACAATAAAAGGGATTTTGGCTGGAAAAAATTTATGTAAATCTACTTTGTCCATATTCATAAGTGCAGAACCCTTTGAGGTAGTATTGAATGGGTAACAATATAGAGACGCTTACCCTGGCGCGGACATTCTCAAATGAGTCAGGACTCACAAGGGAGAAGCAGACCAGAAAGACATCCTGGCAAGAAACATTCAGTTTATGAAAATCTTCTGGAGAAACGTACCTGGTTTTGCTTGGGTTTGTCTTATGAATGCTGACTCAGCACTACTGATGTGCCTAAACCACTGAGAATTATTGATTGATCACCGGGTATTGCAGGAGTATTACAGGAGTATTACAGGAGTATTACAGGAATTACAGAAATCCTAAACAGTTCCTGCACATGGCAGCTGGAGTACGTATAGGATTGATATAAAGTCGATCATCAAGCTTGCGAGGATCTACATGAGAGATCCTGTGTGATGTGCTTCTACACTGATCACCTCACAGATGGCACCTTGACTGTCAAACAATTATCTCCTTTCATTCAACGCAGATAATAAACAGATAATATCAAAGAAACATATGGAAAGCTGATAAAAATAACATAAACAGCACAAAAGCAGAAAATGGGTAAAGGGATAGAAACAAATTAAATACACTGAATAACTGCTGTTACTTTTCAACTTTTCACACGAGGTGCACAATGGACCTCACTGGCACAGATGCAGTGCTTGTGACACGCAAAGGTTATAGACATTAATAAGGAACATGGCTTCACCAGGCCTGGGCAGACCTTGTACTTATTTACCCACTTACTGTCTCAGGGTAAGCCAGAGGACGCAATCTGTCATAGTCTTCTTGCCCTGCAGTGTCCCAAAGTCCCAGGCTCACTGGCTTCCCATCCACCATCACATTGGCAGAGTAATTGTCGAACCTTAGAGGAGAGAGAAATGCATCAGTACTTAAACTGTTACACATGTATTTACAGTGTAACATCAGCCATGGACAATCAGGCAGACACTTACACTGTGGGTATGTATTCTTCCGGGAAAGCATTGTGGGCGAAGCTCATCATCAAGCATGTTTTACCCACAGTCCTGGAAAACAATTTTAATATAAAGCACCAGTTTTTTTTTTTTTTTTGCGAGAAAGGAAAAATGCTTTTGTTTTTACCAGCCAATATAAAGCAAAGTCTATTATACGCATGAAAGAAAGCTATCACTATGGTTTGCTTCTGCTCGAATTACATTCGATAAGGTTTTTACATCCATTTATGAAATGCTTTTATTGACAGCAACATTCTTTCGAAATAACATGGTCAGCTAGTCCCTGAAGCAACTGGGGTTAAATCATTCAGCTGATATCAAGACTTGAACTGGTGATCTTCCAAAACCAGGCATCTACCCTAAACTGCAGACCCATACACCGGCCACCAAGCAAAGAAAAAACACCAGGGCTTTTGCAGTTGATCCAAGTTACCGGCGGCATTCAAAACTAGGATCTCCTGTTTACTAAGTTGTTTAACCAGCTCGGCACCACCTCCTGTTTTGCAATAAGGTTCCTGTGGAAAATGATTATAACCAGTTAAACTTTTATCTTCTAACCAGTTGACATGTTTTTCTTAAATTAGAAGGCTAGCGCACAAATAAAACTTTCGTTACTTTCGTTTCGTTTTAGTTAAAAGTGATACTGCAACAAATATTAAATACGTTCCGCAATCCAGCACCTAGTCAATAGCTGGTAAATATCTGATAAACAATTAATTTTGCCATATTGCACATTTCGGAAGTTTTTGTTCTTTATCAATAAAACTCTCCGTTCCTTACTTGCATATAATATATGTATAAATATATGTGTTTTCCTGTTTTGCTCTTTTATTGATATTGCTATTTGATTATGACAGATTTGATCACATTTCGTTTCACGGCAGGTTATAGTCTGGATATGTTGCATGTGACAAAAATCTTTACTGGAGCACTGGAAAAATCATGTGTAGTTCATATTCTGAGTGCGACGTTGGCGCCTGTATAGCTCTTTTCGCAAGTACCATAACACGACTAAGTAAACAGAATAGATGACGGGGACGGTCCTGCAAGCTGCCCGTAAAGTACCGAAGTATGTTAGTATACTTCTGATGGGCAGAATTTTCCACACAAAAAAACAGTCGAATACTCGTAGATGAAATCATTCGATGAATGCAGCTGTAATTTTAAGATTCATATACAGTATTTAAGATCTTAAGGGAGTTTTAACTGACTCAAACGTCAACTGTCAAACAGTTACTTCTTTAACTGTATGTAGACATGTGCAGAAACAACCATATCCAAGCTGACTTTTATTATAACTGGAATTTGGTACCCCAGTTGGTTACCACAAAAAAAAGGCAGCGTCACCAAGAGTTTAAATGTATTGGTTTAGCTTTATCCACTCATTGTGTTTGCTGTAAGAAAATTAGGCACATTTGGTCACAACCCTGCAAGATCAGAGCAATTAAGAATATTTAGAGGGATCAATTGTTTATTTCTGATATGGCCATTATAACAGCTTAAAACAGTTCTCAACTAGTGATGAAAAATGCGGAATGTGCTACAGTCCAGAGTATTTTCAAAACAGGTATTTACAAAAAGATTAAAAAAAAAAATCAACCGTCCATAATCCTGTTAACCAGATAATAATAATCTCAAGAGCCGGTGCCACGTGCGGATGGGCTCTCCGCTTCGCGGAGCAGGAGGAAGGCTGGACTCTGCTTCTTGCGCAATAAGGAAATTCGTGTATTTTTCGGAAGTTCAGTGCCTCTGCTGAATAAGTAAGGTAAATGACACCATGAACCTGAGCTGGGCCTCTGGATGGCCTTAAATTTGTCTTTTTGTGTGTAATGATTCGTGGCAAATTCCTTCTCTAAAAGTCTGGCGTATACAGTCTCAGCTGTCATTATGTGGAGCTTGAAAGTACCTATACTGGAAAAAGGAACAATCCATTAACATCATAAAAACTTGAAATATATAAGGCTAAAGAGAACAATTGTGTATAACTGATCAGACAAGTTTTTCTTTCATGTCTTTGGTAAACATATAAATAAAATGACGGACGCAAACTAAATCAAATGCGGCAAGAAATACTTTAAGTCGTCCAGAAGCAGACTGAGACTTTATGGTGACTAAAGGGGAAGGACATGGATATGTATGGTCAGGTACCCCATTGATATGCTTTTAAAAGTGTACATTTTACAGGAAATCGTTAATGGAAGTGACTGAAGCCAGTTTGGATAAGCGGTATTTTCAAATGTTCAATAACGGAATAAATTGAACAAAATGCACTTATATTACAAAACAATCGTTTGGTCAGAGAAAGTTTTTATGCGCAGGAATTGGTAGATTAGTTTTAACGCTTAAGTAGATGAATACAGTACTAAGCAGGCAACCGATAAATCTGAAAACATTACTAAGAACGCTGCGCAACTGGAACTGCGGCTGTAATGTTACAGAGGTAGACTACGTAACCAGTCAGGTGATCGGTAATTCTAAAAAACAAAAACAGTAACAGCAACAACAAGAATAATAAGTTTTATTATTGCTGTTATCTCCACAGATCATTATTAAGTATGCACATATCCTTTCCCGAAAGAGGCAACGACGGGAATAGAATAACTTGTAGCCAAACTATACCCACCCATGACAGGAAAGGACTGGGAAAGTGTATTTAAGTTCCGATCTGAGCTCCGGATCAAACAAGCAAAAATAAACTTACCCATCTCCCACAACCACACACTTTACGGTCTCCATCACTTCAGCCATACTGTAGATCCACCTAGTTTGCTTGCAAACTGATACTAAAACTGCTTTTGAGCTAGCTGGAAGAATTAAGTGTACATACCTGACGAGAAACACATTCTTATGATTGTGTCTGGCTTACTATTTGTCACCTGCAGGATAGACTGGAAGGAACTGGATGATGACAGATGGTGATGATTAATGCAAGCGGAGGGGAAGCTGCCTCTTCTGAACCCCGAGGTTTTAAGAGTAACTAAAGCATCCCACTGTGAGTGAATGCCTGTGTTTCAATCTCTTGCTAAGATTCATTGATACTTCTGCCCGCTTTTTGTTAAACCCTCCCCAATAGATTGATATTCAGAAACATTTTGTGGGTGGATCTAGACCAGGGAATTCCCTTCTCCTGTGCCCTGTGCTCCAGGCCCTCTCGTGACCCTGCCCTGGATCAGTTGTTGGAAGATGGCTGGATTCTGTGATGTCGATTAAGGGCACACAATCCTGGCCCTGGGGGCTCCCATTGTACAGTAAGCAAGGAGAAAGCTGAGATATTTATCATCAGAAGGTCTTACTAAAAGGATAGGTAAGCTATTATATCCACGTAAACACGTGTTAGCTGTATAATGTCAATTGTTTGATATTTTAATTTCACACCACGATCTAGACAACGTACCTGAGTGTGCAGACTCATCTCGGAATGAAAATGCACGCCAGCCAGCGGACCAAAGTTAGCAACCCTGGGAAACTGGATGATGACCTAGGATGGGTTTCCCGCATCATGCTAAGCTTATTGGGGGTGGGTATTCTAAAACGCTTAAGGTGAAAAAGCTTAATGTGGTTTAATGTGCCAAAACAGCGACCAAAAAAAAAAAAAATCACCAAATTTCTCACAGACAGGACAAACTTAAATGATACAGACATGTATTGTAAAGTGTGCTTTAAACTAAGGGGGACAATGTAACTAACATTATGTGCTTTATACTTATGGTCTCTGTACAAATGAGTCGACGTTGTACAGGCTGTTAAAATACTGTAAAGAATGATTCTGTGTTGGGGGAGGGGGGGGTGTCAGTTATTCGAATACATTCGGGCAAATTGCATGACACTTGAAATTTGTTCTCACTTGATTTTTGAAAAAAAGTCACAGCCATACACAGAACATAATTCACAAATTTTATTCAAATTCCAATTGATTTTAAAATCACCAGCTTACATTTTTATCATTTGAGCAGCCATAATTACTCTTCACCAAAAACATTACAATCGAGTGTTTTAATTGTGCGATTAGAAAGCCGTTGTTTAAATGTAAAGGATGATAGTCTGAAATATTCAGAAAAAGAACAGACCACTTCAAGTACTTCCACCAGCACATAAATAAAGTATATGCCATATAATGTAAAAATGTTTAATTTAAAATCAAAGGCATAACCGAATATATAAGTAAAAATCAGTGTAGAACACTTGATGGATGAATGATTTAACAAAAAATAAATCCAAACAGAAGAAGTGGTGTCAGATTGGTGGACCCCAGGCTTAATGCACAAAGCATTTAATTCACAGCATACGGAAAAGATTCTCCGTGGATAATGAAGTGTTAAAAATGGCCACATGTTAGTAGTGTTCCCGATCTTTTAGGCGCAGCTATACTTTGGCAATACCTTAACTAAACACCTCTGAGAACTGTAAACAATGTGGGCTTTACATAATATGAGAAACGTCATGCCTTACAGCTTTCTGAAAAAGCTTGGAGAATAGAGTGTATTAGGGTTGGGCAATCATCCCACTTACGCTAAAATACCCATAAAAGAAATATTTTATTCAGACGATCACAATTACCGTTAATTACGAGAGACACATACAGGCCTCCCCTACCCCCACCAAAGATCACCCAAGGTCAGCTCAGACCACAGAAGGTATACATCTCCCGTGTTCCTTTAGAGCAGTAGACAGTTCCTTTTCTTCTTCTTGGTTGGCGGCGGACAGAGTACCGCCCTGATAGCTTCATCAAACACCGTTTTAAGGCCACGTTGAGTCAGGGCTGAGCATTCCAGGTACTTCACCGCTCCTGTCCGGTGGGGGTGGGGGCAGAAGAGACATACACAGGAATTAGCACATCAAAGATCTTAGGCTTACCATATGAGGAGAGTATGGATAGAGAAACCCACCCCTATCTGTATAATCTCAAAGTACATCTGCAGCATGGAGAACATTCAAAATTTTACAGCAGAGAATATGGTGCAAAATACTGAAGGCAGTCGAAGAATAATGATGTTAAAATGATCTTTATATTGGTGTAAATCTACAAATTTATTTTTGTCAGGGCTGATATGCCCCTGAGGAGAGCTTTAGGAACCGAAGAGGTATTCTTTTAGCCTATAAAGATATCAGTAACTTTTTTGAGAACTGAAGAAATGGTTAGTTTTTAATATTAATTTGCATATATTCTAATGTCAAGTTGTGTGTTCCCCCCCCCCAAGCAAATACACACTAGCTACCCAGATAAATAGCTTTAAACATCTTTTACAGCCTAGGAATTTTGTCTGCACTTCAATTAAACCTACTGTTGGATCGTTATAGTTATCCTAAGCATGAACATGCCTTAAATCTGAAGTCAGAAATATTCCCCAAGATAAACAAGTAGGTGACCTAATAGATCATAAAATTACCTCCCACACATTTAAGGATCTGGATTTATACTTGATACTACTTAGGAGATTAAAGTCACAAACCGATCTCTTTAGCCATGGCCAAACCCTGAGGGTAGGTGATAGGGGTGAGTTTCTTCTCTCTCAGCTTGTCAATGGTAGCCTTTTCATCCCGCAGGTCAAGTTTGGTGCCTACAAGGATGATGGGAGTGTTGGGGCAATGGTTTCTGACCTCTGGATACCACTGCAGAGAAAACAGGGCCATCAAGCCTTAGTTATCGTGTCACTAGTATACACGCACATTTAAACACGCAATCAGCTATAGTGCTCATGCTGCACATCTCCTCGGATGGTTTGAATGCCCAACTTATGGGTTTTTAACACTGGTAAACAGCACACATTTCTTCATTTTCTTATCTAGCATGTTCCATATATCATTTATGTTCTGGTGAGCATAAATGCCTCTCTCAGTATCAATGTTTTCAACTTCAATTTTTGAGTATGAAATTTGCAGACATTGCAAAAGGAACCAATCGACAAGGGCATTTGGTTGGAGAAAGTGCATGTAAATCCACTTTATTCATGAGCAGCGGTACAAAACTAACAGCTTTAGCTTTAAGAAGGCTTATTGTCCTGAATACACCACACTATACAAGGAGTAATAACTCTTTGGGAAGAGACGCTTACCTTTGCACGGACATTCTCAAATGAGGCAGGACTCACAAGGGAGAAGCAGACCAGAAAGACATCCTGGCAAGAAACATTCAGTTTATGAAAACCATCCTGAGAAATGTACCTGGTTTTGCTTGGTTTTGTCTTATGAATGCTGACTCAGCACTACTGATGTGTCTAACCCACTGAGAATGAATGTGATTGATTTCCAGGGAATAACAGGAATCCTAAACCGCTAACAGCTGCCCATCAGAATGTACATGAGAACATCCTGTGTGAAATACTGCTACCCTAACCGCCTCACAGGTGGCACCTCAACTAATGTCAAACGATTATCTCCTTTTACGTACTGCAGATAATAAGCACATGTGCAAATCTTGAAAAATTTAGATTTACATTTACCGAAGTGGGTGGGATTGTATTTTAGGTAAAATATTGGTCAAAACTAGAAACTACAAACAAATAAAAAGCACTTGACAAAGCACTGCTTTGGTTGTTCTATAGGAAAGGACTGTGGCAAATAAAAAAATACTTGACTAACTGCGGGTACCGAATGTCCATAGGCTGGAGAAGTGACAGGATGAGCTTAATCTCAATACACAGAGCTCCATTACAATAAGCAGACGATGCTCATTGGCTGGTGAAACAGAGCGGGGTTTGCGCTGGTGGACTGGAACATCACCACCCAATTCACTTTTCAACCTTTCACATACAGCACAACAGACTCTGCTGGCACAGATGTAGTGCATGTAATACACACACAGTCAACGTTTACAGAATGATCTATAAACATTAGCGTATATACACTAATTATCATCAACACATGCACACCCTGAGTTACCCTCTCAGCAAAGGTTATAGACACTACTACTGCGTGCCTTAATAAGGAACATGGCTTCATCAGGCCTGGGCAGACCTTGTACTTATTTACCCACTTACTGTTTGAGGGTAAGACAGAGGACGCAATCTGTCATAGTCTTCTTGCCCTGCAGTGTCCCAAAGTCCCAGATTTACTGGCTTCCCATCCACCATCACATTGGCAGAGTAATTGTCGAACCTTAGAGGAGAGAGAAACGCATCAGTACTTAAACTGTTACACATGTATTACGGTGTAACATCAGCCATGGACAATCAGGCAGACACTTACACTGTGGGTATGTATTCTCCCGGGAAGGCATTGGTGGTGTAGCTGATCAGCAAGCATGTTTTACCCACAGCCCTGGAAAACATGGAATTTTATTATGAAACAACAGGCTTTGTTTTACCGAGTGTTTATGAGAAAGACCAGACGCTCTCAATATTTAAAAATTAAAGCAAAGTCTGTTACATTCATGAAACAAAGTTATCAGCATTCAGTTACCAGCATTCAGTTATCAGCATTCAGTTATCAGCATTCAGTTACCAGCGCATCAGCGCTGTTGCTATTTCTGCTACAGTTCCAGTAAATGTTTTTGTGTTGACATTTCTGTGGGCAAGTATTAAATCCAGTGGAACATCTAGATTTCACGGAATGTAACAGTCGTATTTACGAAGAAAAAATTACATTCAAAGGAAAAAACATTATAAGAGGTTAATGAACACACCAATCATTCATCCATTTTCCAAACCGCTTATCCTACTGGGTCGCGGGGGGTCCGGAGCCTATCCCGGAAGCAATGGGCACGAGGCAGGGAACAACCCTGGATGGGGGGCCAGCCCATCGCAGGGCACACTCACACACCATTCACTCACACATACACACCTACGCGCAATTTAGCAACTCCAATTAGCCTCAGCATGTTTTTGGACTGTGGGGGGAAACCGGAGTACCCGGAGGAAACCCCACGACGACATGGGGAGAACATGCAAACTCCACACACATGTGACCCAGGCAAACAGATACCAGTGAATGCAATTAAATATCAGATGCTCGACTCGAGACTCGAACCCAGGAGACTCAAACCCGGGTCCCAGAGGTGTGAGGCAACAGTGCTAACCACTGCACCACCATGCCATGAACACACCAATGAAATAGTAATTAAACAGTTTTTCCTTCATCTGTTATTTTAAGATTCCAACACTTATAAGATCTTACAGGTGTCCAAACTGAGAGCAATCAGGATGTTCAAAATAGACAAAAATTCAGCTGCCTAAGAGGTACTAGATAAACTGCAGATATGTGCATAAATGTCAATAATCAAGCGGATTATTATAAACTGAAATCTGTACCCCATTGGATCACACAGCTGAATTACTAAGCATCTGAAAGTTTGTGAAATATTTAATTGCATTCACTGGTATCTGTTTGCTATAAGAAATTTAGGTGCACTTGCTCACAATCCAGAAAGATCAGAGAGGTTAAGTATATTTAGGGAGGTTATTCAAGTAAGATCAATAAATCAGTTTTACTACGGTTATTATATAATATATAATGTGAAGACAGTGTTCCTTAAATGCAGTGAAAGCAGCACACTGAATGTATAACACTAGAGTTTTTCCAAAACAGCATGTCTTCAGGTATTTACAGAAAGTTAAAGTCCTCACTGTATAAGATCATCAGCACGTTAGCAAATCAGCAGAGGGTAGAGGAGCCCAGTCAAATGCCAATAGCTACGCTTCACGGAGCAGAAGGATCTTACAGTCCTTCCTGTTGCGCAATAAGGAAATACGTGTATTTCATAAGTTCATACCTCTGCGGAATAAGGAAGGACAGGTAAATGTTAACATGTACCCGAGCTGGAAGACCATAAGCTTATGTGGGAATAACATCGTTGTTTATAGCGATTCATGGCAGCCTCCTTCTTGAAAAGAATCTGAGTTTAGAAGTTAACTAATTTTTTACATATACAACCCTGGCAGGCGTTGTGCAGCTTTGAAACACCCATTTTGGAAAACTGAGAATCTCTTTACGTTATAAAACGTTATTTAAGTAGGTATAACTGCCCAGAGAAGCTTTTCTTTCATTTCTTTGATAAACACACAAAGTGTCAGACTTTGTCAACCAAAGGCTACGAGAGTACCGTCTAAGACGTTTAAAAGCAAAAACAATACTTTGTAATTACATCTAAAGGTAAAGGACATGGATGCAGATGTTAAGGCCCATATGAATGTTTTCACTAATGTGCATCAAACAGGAAATTGTTTCTGGGGGTGATAAAAGCCAGTTTGGACTAAGCTGTGCATTTGTTTATAGAAAGCGTTACACGAACGTATTTGCAAGTCAGTTTTAATGCTTAATCGGTGTTTAATACGAGTCAATTAGAGGAATGCAGATGAAATATTGAGCAGGCATCCGGTAACACCTTTAATTTCATTGCATTACAGAGAGCACTGTGCAGCGTAGGCTGGATCGCAGCTTTCTTCATTTTAAACAGGTACTTAACCAGCAGCGGGCGAAACTACATTAACAATAGATCTAGACGGACAGACAGTTATAAACTTCGTTTCCTGAAGAAGTTTAAGAGATTGGAACACCAGTGCTCTAAACGAAGCAACGACGGGAACCGGAGTAATAGTTATCCATCGTGACAAGAGGTGACAGGGAAAGTGTATGGAAATAATAATTATAATAATGATAATATGTCAATAATAATTAAACGACATAGACAGGATAATTATACACGTAGTTCCCCGAAAGAAGCAACGACGAGAAACGAATGACATCGAGCCATTGTTATGAAGTATATGCTATTCACCCGTGACTGGAGGGGACGGGAAAGTGCGGCGAAGTTCCGATCTGAGCTCTGGCTTTCAGATTTATCAATGAAAACGCACGAGAAACAGGGACCACGGGACAGCAGCTGACGGGACAAACAAAAAATTAACTTACCCGTCTCCCACAACCACACACTTGATGGCCTGCATCAGCCCGAACCTATGGAAGATTCACCTAGTTTGACAAGTGCCAAGCTAGCCAGCTGATATTAAACCTGCCTTTCACAAGTCACAAGTAAAAGTAACCAAATGCAGAAAAAAATATACCGGCAAATAATGCTTAAACCTCCCCCGGCCTACGCACCCCACATTAGGGCTGAAACTCCAAAACTTGAAGCGAGCAGCCACCACCCAATGGCTGTAATTCCAAGCTTAAGAAGCTCCACCCTCCTGGACACCGGAAGTGGTGGCTCCAGTTCTTCATGGATCATTTCCGGTTACTTTTGCCGCACAGCTGCGGTACTGAGGGATAATCATCTTGATCTGTTTTGTAGTAATCCTGCAGTGTCACTGACAGTGTAACATTCGTGAATATAGTACATTTAAATAACCGAATATAATAAATCTAAATCTGGAGTAGATGGGGGGGTTGGCGAAAGCTGCGGCGATTAAATGCATCGATCTGTAACAATTTTCGGGGCAAAATTCCTCCTTAAAGGTCTTCCAACTTCCGAGGTTCACGTGCTGCAGGTAGACGCATAAAAATGACAATTCTGAAACGTAGGAAAGTTCATTGCTATTCTTAAAGGAAATGCTACTACATGGTAATTGCCCTACGATGCTTTTGGGGAATAACTCTGTTTCGCAGCGCAGGCTACCCTAGCAGTGTTCAAGAGCTAGATAACTAGCTAACTAGCTAGATAAGTAAAAAGTAGTATTTAGCCTTGGAGATGTACGACGTATTGCATAACATATTGTGCGATATTCGTTAAAAATCAAGATACTGGTGTTCTGACAAGTTGAGCTACCTATAGAGACGTACTATCGAGCCTTTCTGCGCATGTGCAGTTCCACCGTTTTGGGGTTAGGGTTAGGGATCTAGTGGTTTTGGGGGGGGTTAGGGTTAGGGTTAGGGCTATCGATTAGCACTACGGTAGCCTACCTCAACAAAGTAGCTCAAATCCACAGAACACCTGCATCTTCCTTTCCCGTAAGGTAACTTCCTTTAATATGTTTGTTTTCTGTACTGTTCAGTAGTTGCCCTCTTGAATTTTAATTGTCGTGTTTTCCCTGTTTAATAATAACAGTAAAAATAATGTTCTGAGATTCTGCTTTGTTTGTATCACATTAGTATTGTATAGTGAAGTTCCCATGATAATATTCTGTGACAATTATTAAAATGAAAAGAAAGGCTTTGAATTTAGGTTACCAAAATAATCGAATGGTAGATTAATTGAATCATGATAGGAATTAAAAACGTTCAATCCATCAAATTGTTTCCTTCATAATTGTAATCGTCTTGGGGCCAACAGTTTACACCCCTAAGAGTGAATATTTCACCAAACCAACTCAGTCAGGTTGTTACTTTAGTATTAGAGGGAACTGGCCTGGTCAGCCTTAACTGATATTAAAATGTAGCTATAAAAAATCAGTTTATTTCCTTGATCATCTTTACTGATTAAATCAACCGCGGCTCAGTAGGATTCCTTAACACTATGGCAAGTGTTCTAATCAAGGTCATTAACTGATCTGATTTTCATGATGACAATGAACACGTGAAATCTGAATATAATGGTTTTAAAGTAAATTTGTTGTTAAATCTAAATATTACACGTAATCTCAGGTTAAATTGGTAGATTTTTTTTCTACTCAAGTATCACGATATAATAAATGAAAATATTAAGAAATTATTTGTTCCTTCCTTGAAATAATTAACATGTATTCAAAATATGTATAATACCATAAGTTTGTGAAAAGTGAAAAAATGTTCAATGAAAAGCTTCATATGGTATATATTTTCTTATCTTTAAAAGATTAAACATTTAAAAAATTGTTCTTTATTGTTTATTCATTTATTTAATTTGTCATTTAAATTATAGTATGTAGTTCTATCTTATTGTGTTATTTACGTGGTGTTTGGTCTGTACAGCAGTTTTGGATCACCGCCCATTTTAAAAGTGCTCTGCACTGTAAATGAACGTGGCTTGGCTTCACTTTTCTCACTTATAGAGATATTCTTTTAGTAAACATATTCATTGTTTATAGACAGCACTGCAGGAAGAGCACTGCAGCACTGCAGGAAGAGCATTTTATGTAATGGGGCTGTAATCATACTAAAATAACAGTGATGGGAAACGTTGCAGACACCTTATTTCTGATTTTTACATTAAACTGCTTTTATAGTAAATAAAATATTGTTAATTATATTCTACTGACATGAATCTGCTATATGTAAACACTGACCTACAGCAGCTAACATCTTCATGGCATGGAGCTCTCTGCAGAATTTTGTCTGTAATAGCGTTTAGGATTGTCACTGCCGATTATATCAATAACTGAATAATCTACCTATTAATTTGACTCAGTCTGACTCGTCGAGTAGCCTAATACAATTTAGTATACACTTTAATATAGGCCTACTTTGCAATTGGTTCACACTCTGTCACAGACATGGTTAATTTAGGCACTCCAATTCACTTAAGTTTTTAGACAGTGAAAGGAAATCGGAATCTGCCTGAAAAAGCACCCATACACAGGGTGAACTTAAAAATTCGGTCCAGACACAAAGTAGCGGTGTGCGGCGCGCTGTCCACTGCACCACTGTACTACCCTCAATAAGCTTGCACATGGCATTTTTCACATAAGGACAATAGTTTGCTGGGTTCAAGGCATCAATAAGTTGCGCTAAAACATTTTTACTCAGCCATAAGAAATCAAACTTAGCAAGCGCATCACTTTTAGTGATGGTTGCTTTTCAACTGTGTTACAAAAAATAAGTTCCGCCGCTATTTTACAGGAGCTCTGCATGCGCTCTCCGAGTCCATCATAATCATCCTCCTCTTTGCTGTTGGTCTCACTCATAGATCTTGTGTCGTGTTTGTGAGAAATTAAACAAAAATAAGTAAGGAGAAAAGCAAACAAGAACTGGTCAGGAAAAGACATTTGTCTTCCGCTGTATGGAAATATTTTCTATTCTATTTTGCGCTGAAGCTTGTTGGCACTGCTTTGTGTCTGCTGGCGCAACTCATCAGCAACTTATTTGACACTCGATCTGTTGGTAGATACATATTCTATTTGGCTATAAAGTTAATTTTCAGTTCTTAAATATCGCAATGTGAACTTTTCCAGATATTGTTCAGTCGTGCTCAAAAACACGGTTAAGGGATCGGTATAACCTTTGTTTTAGCAGCGATTATTTTGACATAGAGAAAATAAATTAAGCAAAATCGATGTAAGTCAAATTGATGATAAAGACAGGCTAGGCTACTCCGAGAGGCTAAAAGGCACATATTAATGCATAACCTCACGTTATTGGGTGAGTCTGTCGAACCTGAATGTTATAAAGATGTATTTGCATTGTGGTCATGCCGTGGTAATGTTTAAGTTCTGCTTTGCAATATTGATAGACGACTGCATTTTCATTCACTTTTAATAATGATAATAACAATGTATATACCATTTTCCCTTTATAAAATGTTCTATTATCTACCTCCTTTTAGCGTGCTTCTAAGTTTGCACACTAGAGGGCAACATGCTCTGATTTCATTATGCAAGCCACTCAATCCTCAGTGGATCCATGTGTAGGGATGGCTAAAAAATGAATAAACTTAAATATGGAAACAGCCGGAGCTAAGACAGCAGTTCAGTAGATACTTTTGGAGATCTTTTGTGGTGAGGTTATTTTTTAAAGTTAAGT
This sequence comes from Brienomyrus brachyistius, assembly GCF_023856365.1. Taxonomy (NCBI): domain Eukaryota; kingdom Metazoa; phylum Chordata; class Actinopteri; order Osteoglossiformes; family Mormyridae; genus Brienomyrus; species Brienomyrus brachyistius. The sequence continues at coordinate 19,827,692 of NC_064537.1, read as the reverse complement.
CCTTGCTTTGGTATTGAGTACTATATAGTAGACTCTAAGTACATTGCTAAATATAGGATCAAATGTTTTATTCCCATGCAAATAATTAATAATTAAGTTAAGTATATCCTTCTAGTTAAACACCACATGTACTTAGCAGTTTGCCTAAAATGTACAAATAATAAATTATGATGGACCTCATCAGCTGAAGTTGTTGATGAGGATTATTTAATCATACTTCTTTGCCACTTCTGGATCATGTGTATGGTCCAGGATTTAACTAAGTTAATACTGGCACATTTTGTAGAGGTTTCAAAGTACAGCTAACCTACTTGCTAACCTACGTCTGACACTTAGTGCATTGTTAAGTGTGCTCTTTGCAAAGAGATTTGTAAATTGCTGACACTTTAAATCCCAGCCTCATCCAGCAACTTTAGATCAAGTAAAGCTGAAATCTACCGTAGCAGCTCATAGCTCTGGCTTATTTTCCCCCTCTCTCCTTCGACTTCTGTTTCAATGCAACGGTTAATTAATCAGAGTTGCCATGGCAACTGCATCTCCATGTGGCAATCCCCCTTCCACCATTTATGTCTTTATTCCAGTAAAGAAGAGGATTACGTTTTGCGGGATTTGCTTGGAAAAATGGTTTTAATGTGGTAAACAACATGGGGGGGCTAAAAAGGAGATAAATGGAAGGATAAGCAGTTTTATCAGTATGTTGAGCTCAGCAGGGCATCATCAGCATGAAGGGAAGTGAAAATGAAAAATGAAGAGACTGCATAGTTAGCTTCAGTTTTAATGTACTTTTACTGTTGCAATGCTAAGTTCACTTGTGCCTTTGTTTGATAAAGTTACTTAATGTTTTTGTCTGACTGGGTGTTGCTTGTGTGTATATTTATCTGCTTTGTTGTAAAGTATTTGCTTTATTTTCACAATGTGAAAATATCTGGACTGACAATGTATGTGTCAGATTGTCAGTCCCGGTAGTTTCCATAAGTTTCGTTATGGTATTTTCTCATCGGTAAAGTTCAATAAAACAAGCAACTTCAAGTCAAGTGTTGTTGCGAATCATTGTGTGTTTTATTGTTAGCTACTGGTATTCAACATTACTGAGAGCATTATTTGTCCCGATGACATTAGCTTGTGAAAGTGTAATACTAAGTGAACTGCATGTGATCTGTATCAAATAAAGGAAGACAAATGTTGAAGCAGGAAGGACCGGCTGTTTAAAAATAAAATAATGAGGTAAGCATTTGGCAAGATAAGACTTTCCTTGTATTGTCATTCTCTGGAACTCACAGCTAAGAGAAATTTGCCTACAAGTGTGATCAGCAGTCTGCGGACCGTTAATATGTAAATATATAACTGATTTTTAGGGGGAAACTGATGATTTTCTATTGCTGGATAGTTTACCTGCCAGTATGCCAATGTTACTGGGGAAAGTGTATGTCTGGGTTCAGCTTCTGGTGCAAGTCCGGCAAAATAAACAGTGAAAAGATACCCGGTATCTGATGTATTTTAATGTGTAAGTAGAGAAGCTTGTGGGTTTTTTGGCCTGAGACACCCACCTGCAGAGTCGCGAATAATCCTTTAGAGGATTATAATAGAGCAATATAATGCATAAACACCTGACTTAAGAGCTGCCATTCTCAGCTGTAAAAATTCTTAATCAATTTAAAATGACATTTCACAGTCATTTACTGTATACCAATTTAAAAATAGATATGCTGATATTGCTAAGCTTGCAGTTGCCTATTCATCAAATTTGTAACTGGATATTGTCAGATTTGTGGAGATTTTGAATGTTATTGAGAATTATACATAAGAATCTGAAAAGTATGTAGTAAGGTTAGGGCTTATCGGTGATTGAGGATTTTTTTTTATTTGTCATTGTACAAGTACAATGAAATTTAGTGGCTGCCTCCATCATGACATAACACATGCAAACATAACAATCAACATAGTATTAAATAAATACTGTACAGACATGGATGATGGATGTATTATACTGATAATGACTGGGAAATTCTTTTGTTACAGCAGCAAACATAAATTAGACAGTACTCATAGTTTCAGTATAGGAAGAGTTTGAGATAAAAAAAAAAAAATAGAACTCAGCAAGTACTGGTGAAATACATCCCTTAAGGAATCAGATATATAGGTAAAGGTGTTGGAATAATCCTCAATATGCAACAGTAATTGGAATAGCTACAGATGTCACAGGTAGTGCAAGTATAGAACATGAATATGCAGTCTGCAGTGTAAACTGTGTGAATATGCAAATGATAAAATGTATATGTGAGAATTCACTGTGACATAAGTCTTTACATGTTGCACTATTGTTAAGTAATCATGTAAACATATTATGCATACAGATATGAATGTTAGGGTCTTTGACTCCCAGGTGAAAAAATGGCTGAAACAAAAACAAACCTGTGAACACTGATGTTTTACATTAGTTATATTAATTAATTTACATTCATTTCTTGAGCGTGCGTGCGTGCGTGCGTGACGTGCGAGCGGGTATACCTATCCTTATGGGGACACAATGTCCTCATAACATGATAAATATCCGTTTTTCCCCCTTTTGGGTACCAGTTTCCTGGTCCCCATAAGGGAAAACTTATTTTATAAAAATCAGTGACTGCTATGAAAAAACTAAAAATACTCAAAACTCTTGTATTTTGCTTGAGTACTTATGGTTATGGTTAGGGCAGGGTGGGGGTTAAGGTCGTCATAGTTAGCGTTTAGCATTTTTCCCACAGAAGTGACTGAGTGGGCCCCATAAGGATAGGTATACCCTACATGTGTGTGTGTGTGTGTGTGTGAGAATCAACAGGTGCTCTTATTGTCTGTTTTTAAAAGTTCAACCAAGGACTAAGTTTGCAAATTAGCCTCTGGCTAGAAAACCTCTGTACAAAACAACAGTTGCATTGTTTTTTACATGTAACGTTGTCTATAAATAAATGAAGGTACTGCACTGTAGTTTTAAAGAAATTCAAGGTGCTGTGAAGAGTTCAAGTCGAGCTCAAGCATCATTTTGTGGTTGTGGCGGGACATGCCTGAAAACATCCTCCATAATAAAGAATAATGTCATATTCTGCGATATTATTACAAGAGGAACAAGCTGTAATTGGAGATGCTGTTCGGCGATTTGAAGTTATTGTTTTGTAATGGTAGACTGTGCCATGAATGAAGGTTATGGCTCGTAGAGGGTGTGCAGCACACAGACCTCCGAAATCATCACGTTTTCTGAAGCCCTTTGGAGGGAATCCTTTGTCCTGCTCGTCACTAAAGACGAGATGCTTCTAGCATAACTGGAAATCAATGATCGTGAATGATAATGTGAAAGACGATACACCTGAACAGCAACGTAGAATGACATCGGTGAAGCGCTGATCTCGATGGCATATATAACCTTGTTAGGCCTTGTACTTCTCCGTCAGCCTCTCTCTCTATCCGTTTTTCCTCTCTCTCACTTCATCACAGATGCTGGCAGCAATGTTTTTTTCTTAGGGTGCTGCAGCTGTGTGGGTGATGCATCACTGAAAATCTGCACTGGGAAAATTGCCTCGGCTTTAAAAATAAACATCTTATTTCAGAAAGATGTCCTTGTAAACCTATACCAGAGATATGTCTCTCTGGATTTGGTGAAGAAAAAGAACCGGTTTCTGCAGTTTTCACTGGAAATACTTCTTCTTCATATCTTCAGATCAAGTTTAAAGCTTCATTTTATACACTCTTTGTAACTGTGATTATTCGCCATACTTCCGTGCGTTGAGCAGGACTGAAGCTGAGTGCCATGTGGACTTTCCTGAAATTGATTTGTTTGATGACGAACTACATCACGGGTGGCCAATCTTATCCACAAAGGGCCAGTGTGTATGAAGCTTCTGGGGTAACCTTTAGGTCAGCTGAGGTGTGAGAACTCCTCAAGTCCATCTTCTAATTAATAATCCAATTAGAGAGTTGCACCGAAAATCCACATACACACCAGCCCTTTCTGGATAAGATTGGCCACCCCTGTATTACACCAACCTTTCCCTTACTCCTAGCGTAGATACAATATCTTGGCTATAATTTAGCTTTTACATTTACTGTGTTTGGCGGACGCCCTTAGCCAGAGTGACTTACATAAGTGCTTAGAAGTCTCATCAGTGAATGCATTCTGATACTGGTTCAATAAAACCCGACTAAGAATGCTATCACTCTAAAACTGTCGGCAAGTAGTACAATTCTTTTGTTTTTTTTTTGAGCTGGCCCTTAATACAAGGTGGCAGTATACCTGAGATTTCCCTGAGAATCATCCTTCTTTACAGAGATCTATTTCTCTCCTTCCTCGAGTCATTCTCACAAGGAGGCAGGAAGTTGGTAACATTCCATCCTAGTCTCTGTGGGGGTGCCTCTTCTGACCTAGGACTTAAGAATGGAGTGGGTTGCAGACTCAGGCACAATTATCCTGGACAAATTCCCAGTTTTAATTAATAGTCTTTGCAATGTTTTGCTCTTCAGGGGTTCCAGGCCTCTGTCGTGTTTTGGAAAACAGATTAATAGCAGAGCTGGATGAATGGAAAAACAAGGTTCCAGATACAAACCTTTATCAATCCCTTGTGAAATATATGGTGATAAGTCACCTTCTTTATCCTCATGTTTAAATGAGTTTCTTTTGATGAAGAACCAAAGCAATTTTGCTCAGGCCCTGACATTATGCTGTAGATGGAGAATCCTTAATTGTGTTCTGCCTTATTTTTTTATTTAATCCTGTGCTCACCCAACTAGTTTCCCACTAACTTACATTCATATTCATACATCACAATCCTGTTGCTTTGAGCTTGGTTACCATAGAATCTTAATGATCATAAATGCTCACTTGCATCACATCAATCACTTAAAATGTAATTTAGTTGGTGATATTTATCTCGAGGTCTTCCCACATTTTTTATTTTTTTTGGTAAGTGCTGTGAATTGAACTGATAAGAATTTTCCCATATGAATGCTTAAAGCAATAATTTCTTTTTTGGACTTTGTAATGCTATCGTGTAGGTATTTTACTGTCTTTTATTTATAGTCATTTCATTTTTCAGCAGTCTAAACAGGAATTTGTTACATTAACATTGGTAATTAGTGTGTGATCGTATAAAGAAAATTATCCTTAATAAACGTTGTTTTCTGTAGCCCTCCATTAGATAAGTAATACAGAACATGAAAGAAATGGCATGTTTATTAATGAAATCCAAACTTAATTTCTGTTTATTCTCACCTGTCTATTCCTTGAGGTCCTTCTCTATCCTGTTACTTTTTCCTTAATCCAGCACTGGATTCTCCGGAGACTCCATAACTATCCCAATGATCCAGGTCTCATATTTTGATAACCTTGTTCGCTAGATGCAGGGCATTGATCCAATAATTGATGTCAGTGACCATTCCTGACCTCTGTCACAGACGATGATGTGTGATCCCCTCACTTTCAATGCATTGCCAGAGTGACAAGAATTTAATAGTATGGTAATTCAGTCACACCTACCCCAGTGCAAAAATATACCAAGGTCAAATTACACCACGCAAATGACTTAACAACAGCAAATGTATATAACCACTGCAGTAATCGTATTTATATAAATACATGGACCTAAACTAGCACAATTCTGTATAATATAAACACAATTTATTGTTTATACACAAAGTCAATTGAAATGACTTGATTTCATTTTATTTGGAATTTTACAATATTTCTATCCAATATGCATTCACTTTCTACAAGTTTTTAAATAAAGTTGCTTTTGCAAAGTGGAGCACTTCCTGAAGGTAAACTTCCATTTGTCCATCCATCCATCTTCCAAAGGAGGAGCCAATACAGGTTTGCATGGAACACCGGAGGCATGAACTTTATATGGAATTTGCATGTTGCACATCAATGAAAGCATCAGTGATACGTGTTACAGGAACAGAAACAGACATGCATCTATCAGTTTTTCAAACAGCTTTCCAGCCTACACAGGGACACAGAGAGATATACTTGCCTACTGATGACAGACTTTACAGTGTGTATCATCATCCATTGGTTGAAAGAACACTGGGTTATGATTAGGAATGGGTTCCTTCTCTCCAGGAAGCACTGATGTCATCCTCATGGTATGCAAAAGGGAGAAGCATCGACGGGACTCCAGAAAAACTGTGAAACACTCTCATGATATGCATGATATGCATCAAACACTCACTGATTTCCTGACGGTGTTAATAAAGGATTGTTCAATTCATTAAGGCTACAATAATGGAGAGGGGAAGAGGGCTGTGTGGAGAAATGGGAAATGTTGGGGTTATGGCCTCAGAGCATTGGCCCGGGAAAAGTGACATCATCTCCCTCTGATTGACATCTACACTGGTCATACATCCTGCTTTAAGGGCGTTCCCTATGCCCTGATAAATGTTCAACACCCTAAGATTGTTACTATTCTGTTTTTGCATTTGCACTAAGCAAGTGTCATGCTTCAGTTTAACATGACAGACTCTAAGCCAGTAACAGGCTTATTAAACTGTAATAGGCGGCAAATGGTTTCTGGCGAAAAGGGTAGTCTAAATTATGAGAAGTCGGACAGCACTGTACATTAATAATGATAAAATTAAGCAATTGCACATTTTGAGGAAGTTTGGGGTTAGATTTCACTGTGGCTTGATGCGGATCGACCATATGTGTATAGCTGATCCTGCTGGATTCACTTTGATGATTCTGCAGAAATATGCAAAGGAAGTTTCACCAGGAAGCTAGTGCTGTAGGGGATCTTCCCAGAAAGAAGGCAGCAGTGAGTATACTCTGGGAAGGGGCTCGGCGTGGCCCTTGTGACCTGGTATGTGGATTTCCTGTGGCCGAGGGAGGCGGAGCATGGAGGGCAAGGGGCGGATTTTGGCTGACTGAGCCAATCACATAGGGGTGCCTCGTTCCTTGGTCTGCTGATAGGCTCTGCCCTGATATCGGTATGCCACACTATTGTATATCAGATTCAAGCATGCGGCAACTGATTTCTTCATTTGCTTATTTGCCATTAGAGATGTTGTTTTCAGTCAGAGAAACATTGACACAGGCATACTTAAGTACCTCCATACAGCACTGGGCACAGGAGGTCAAGTACTCCTGCGTGACGGCTACATCTGGGAACAGCATCAAGCACAGACTCCGGTCCCACCCTTCCAGTCTCAGCTTCTGTTTTACCAAAAAGACCTTTTCTGAAAAGTAGATTGGCAAAGCAGATTGGCTGGCCTTGGTCTGCAGTTCATAAGCTCACTGCATTAGTTGCCAGTTCCTTCTGAATAAAATGAATATATCTTATATATATATCTATGCACTCACCGAAAAAAATATTGCTTCATGAAATTATAAACTATAAACTATTGCTTTATTAGTGCTTTACCACTAATAATACTTTACGGTAGTAGAATAGGAGAGTTTTTCTTGTATTTTAGTTGTTCCAGGAGATACAAAATAACTTACAACGTTTTTTATTTTGACCATAGAATTTCTTAAGCATGTGGCCTATTTTTTGTTTTTTTTTTTGCCACGGAGCAGGGAATTCTCAGACACGACTTCTTCTTTGTAGACCGGTGGAATGATTTAAATGTGGAGGTTAACAGCCTGCAATGAATTAAGATCTAATATTTTAATTTGAACATTTTATGCCTTTATTGAAAAGCCAAAATAAAGAGTCTAATTCAGGTCTGTTTCAACGCCCCACCCTTGAAATTCGAATGAGGGGAAAAGTGTGAAAACAGACCGTTTCCTGGACTATATTGGACATCTGCACTGCACAGAGGAAACTCTCCCCCAGTCTGGAGGCCCCAGTTCTCCAGTTCCCCGCTCTCTCCCCATCTCAGACACTCTGCTCCCTCACTTTTCATAAGCACGAGTCTCACTTAAAATGCACGATATGCCACACTCCCGTTCTTCTTTTCATTATTTTGATGAAATGAGCAGAATTACACTTAACTTACAGGATAAAGAGTAAACAAGCACAAACAAGAAAAGCATAGATAAAACTAAAAGACCGGTTGGAGCTTTGAATGTATTTCTTTCTTTTTAGCCTCGTTCATTTGATGGGCTTCCAATGCTCCTGACTACAACCTTGTCCATATTTCACACAAAAAATCTTCAAGGTCGCAGTAAGTCTTTACTGTTCCCCTTTGCATTTCATCCACCTTTCCTTCTTAGTGAAAGCTCAAATGAAAAATAGTTTTTCTTCATATTTCTTGCTAAATTTAGGGAAAACCTTCACAAATTATTTTGTATCTAATTGCAATGTTTTGAATGTATGTGTATAATATAAAAGACAGGTTATATATATATAAAATAAGAAATAAATGTTTTGTCTTTTTCATCCTTCTGATAGAATTATAATAATGTTTTCCCTTACCTAATATGTCTCACGTGTCTCTGCTCTGCAGTCTGATGTCGAAATAACAATAACAGACGGATATATTTGTCCATTAAAAAGATCAGTTTATTCTTACCCTTTGGAGAATTATGTGGAGGAAGAAATGAGCTTCCTTGCCAAAGAGACAGGAATGTTTTAACTGAATCCATGTGTGCTGCCTCCCTCAACTCCAGCAGACTCTTAATCTAATCCTAGTACTGCGTGTCCTTGCAGTGGCATCCTAATAATGAGAGGGACACTTTGCGTGCAGAGTTGTCCACAAGGCAAAGAGTTCTGTTGATGGTGCAGAAAGGATATCAAGGTTTGGCAAGATCCCTCATGCTTCAGTCACCTGCCATTCTTCATAAATTATTGTTGTAAGTATTTTCAGAGCAAATTATATGGGGTGTTGTGTCCATTATTTATATCTATTATTTTTTATGATTACAATAAATATTTCTCTTTACTTTTAGCATCATGACAATGGTGTCACTCCCTATCTCACTGTCTCCTGGAAGATGCATATATCTCTCTTCATATTTGATACAGTATTTTATGCAGACAAGACTGACATTCAGTTACATATTTCACAAGTTACGCAAGTAATAAATGATAACTCATCTTATTACATACCTGGTGCGTCAAATGAGAGAGCCATGTAGGGGATAACCCTGTAGTATAAAAGAAAGCAATAATGATAAGGTTAGTATGTGGGATCAAAAAGGATCTCCATAATGACAGAAACTTACACAACAGAGGTTCTGCCAAGGCCACCAAATGGTTGAGAAGACCGATCCTAAGATCTCAGTCATCCATTTCATTAATATCACTTTTGCCCAACTATTTTTAATCCCATTACTTCTTGCTATTCAAATAGGAAAACATAATGCTCAAAATCTTCACATATTAATATTGCATTTTAAACATATTTTGCACATTTTTAGAATATTTATGTAATATCAATATGCAGATATAAAATCATTTTATGTATGGGGCATTTGCACCAAACGATATTAGATATTTGGTGATGGTTTGTTTTGTGAATTGCAGTTGTGCTGATTTGAATAAATAATAATGAATATTCCTCTTTTATGAGCTGTCAAACATCAAGATGATACATAGCTTTCAACCCAGACTTTAACTGTTAGTACACATTTCTGTTACATGAATGAGGTAAGTCCACGTCTCTTCATAGTATCTACATGAAAAGGCTTTAAATCATAAAAATCTGTGTGGGTTGAGTAATTGAACAAGAATAGAGCTCAGTTGTATAACTGCAGTGATCTTCGGGTGTGGCGAGTGACATCAGTTTCCTGTAAAGGTTGCACAATTCTGAACATGGAACAATCTAAAACGTCAAGCATACTAGAGCACAAGTTAATTTAAAGCATGTTAATATAAAAACTGCTCAAAATACATTGAGGAATTAAGAACTGGAAACTTGTGATCAGTCCCCCCCCCCCCCCCCCCCCCACGGAAACTCCCAAACATATTTAACTTGGAGTGATTCACTCCTGAGACTCTGGCACACTCATTTCGGTACTCCACATGCTGATAGTGAATGCTTCTTCAGTGAGAAGGGCTTTTTGCACTGTGCATATACTGTATTGCCGTTCTTTGAAATCTTCTACAGAGCTCAGCAAAAATTTTTATATTTAATCCCAGAGTGAACCAGTCCAGTTGCAATGTTTCCCAGGTCAGGACTTTCGAAATCATGGGCGGCATTTATGGTGCCTGTGTCCCAGCTTGCATAGGTGTGCCGGGCCTCTTCACTACTATCTAATACCCTCACTATTGAAATACACCCAATGTAGCTTGTTTTCTTTCTCACATTGGGAAAACCTTTGAATTTAACCCATGGTAAGGCCATCTTCAAACTGTCAGAAGTTAAATAACATTATCATAATCATGATCATTATTTATGGGAGCTACTTAAATAAACAGATGTGTAATGTAATCAGTGTGTTAATTAAAAATTGCTCTATTTAAGAAAGACAACTGCACACATCTTTGCATTTGAGGGCCAGAGGGCCTAAAAATTTGCACAAATTTAATGAATTATCTGCCTCTTTTTACACATGCAGTCTGAACCTAGTTGATTGATGCTGTGAAGTTGACCCAGCTACATTATTAAGGAATTTATACCTTGAACTCATTTTTAAAAGGATCACAATCATCTAGTATCTTTAATGGGTGTTTATTTAAATTGGGCCTATATTTCCGTGACGCATACCACTATTATATACGTTCTCATTATTTTTTAACATACAGCCGCAGAAAAAATTGAGACCACTCTATAACACTCTATAACAAATCTACATTTTTAAATCCTTGTTTAATCATAGTTCTGCCGGCAAAAGGCTACGCTGAGCGGCAGGTTGATTCTATGTTTGAAATTTCCAAGACAGCAGAACACTAGAAGAAACTGAAGCAGGAGACACCGAAAATGACTGAAGACCAGCCAGGTAAAGGACAGAAGCGACATTCTAATGCCAGAGACGACCATTAAGTTATCTGAGAGTTTCTCATGAATTGGAGGATGACCTCAAGTGGCCCGCAGGTGTGAAGTGCACTGCTAAAAATTTGCAAAAATATATATATTATTCACAGACACACACCCAGAAATTGAGAAATAACTCAAAAAAATTATCCTGTGGTCTCTTAGATTTACACTGAATATTATACCACAGAAATGATGGTATTCTAGAAAAATAGTATGAATTACATTTCATAGATTAACTATGTACTGGACAAACTACTCATTCTTCTCCTTTCTTAATGTTGGCTACAGCTATGAATGATGAAGTATGGCACATTAAAGCCAGTAGCACACACCTGTTTCATTCTCCCTACTGGATGAGGGTAGGAAGGTATAATCTCCACACTGGAAAGCTCCCTCGGCAAACCCCTAACATTTCAAGTAAATATTATTACTGTAAGTAAATATAATTATATATCATTGCCTTCACTTAAGAAAATCAAATCAAACGTTGCCAGTTATATAAAGCAATAGTAATAAAACTTTTTTTCAACACATCCCAGATAATGTTGCCATTTCCTCACTCATGTCCTGCAGCCTTACTGGTCTCTCATTACAGGCGACATATATAACAGCATATCTGTTTTTATTTTCCTCATTAATTTCTGTCCTGTGTCTCAGTTGCAGACTCAAATGTACATTCTTTTTCAACAAATGATATAACTGCATTTATATGAAACTAAATTGAAATATAGGCTGGATCAGCATGGTGGTGCAGTGGTTAGCACTGTAAGGGGTGGCACGGTGGTGCAGTGGTTAGCACTGTAAGGGGTGGCACGGCGGTGCAGTGGTTAGCACTGTAAGGGGTGGCACGGCGGTGCAGTGGTTAGCACTGTAAGGGGTGGCACGGCAGTGCAGTGGTTAGCACTGTTGACTTGCACTTCTGGGATCTAGGTTTGAGTTTCTGCCCAGGTTCTGTGTGTGCGGAGTTTGCATGTTCTCCCTGTGTCCTTGTAGGGTTTCCTACGGGTACTCCGGTCCCCCAGTCCAAAAACACGCTGAGGCTGATTGGAGTTGCATAATTGTCCGTAGGTGTGCATGTGTGAGTGAATGTTATGTGAGTGTGCCCTGCGATGGGCTGGCCCCCCATCCTGGGGTGTCCCCTGCTGTGCACCCCTGCTTTGGCCCCCCCACGACCCTGAAAAAGACAAGCGGTTATAGAAAATGAGTGGATAAATATAGGCCTAATTGCACTAAACTTTCCTATCGATAAAAACTGAATGCATTTATTTGTGATTCTTCCAGTATTAGGCTATAAAAATCTTTGTGACTATGCCACTATTCAGAAATAAGTAGAACAGATCCATTGACTATCTCGAGACCGCTATTTAATAATTATTTTATAAATTAGTGTAGCCCAATATGTATCTATAAAGCCATATAACTGTATAAGGTCATTGCACGGTTTTATTGAGATTAGTAGCTGTAATTAAATTTACGACCTGTACACCCAGGTTTTTTTTTTCCTTAGCTGCATATGGCGTGAAGTATGTGTTGCCTAGTAGCAGGGCAAATAAATCTTTGGTCGTCGAATCCTGAAGCGCATGTTCATACAGCGAGGTGTATCGGAGCACTGTGAAATGCATTTCCACGTTTCTGGAGCAGGTTTGTCGGTCGTCTTGCGGTGGGCGGGGCCAGCCGATGACGTCTAGGGAGAGCCGTGCAAACGGGCGGACGGTCATACAATGAGAATTTACAGATGCCAGTCGTCGGGAGATGCGGACGGCTCGTTCGCCTAGGATACCAACTGCTACCTGAAATACATTGATATTCCCCCCACATATTTATATTACATCCATAATGGACCTTTAAATTTTGTTTTGGATTATTCTACGTTTATGCACATCGATAAAATCTTGGAAAAACAATCTGTAAACGCACTGTAAGCGGTGCTGTCAAAATATACCTGATATATTGTCTTATATTATATTAACCTCCAAGTTTTTGTGTTATCGTATTTGGACTGCTTTATTTCCCTCAGAAATTATGGACGAAGACAATCACGGTAAGCCAACCGTTACATTCTATATGAAATGTAATGTTTTGTTAACGCCATTGGAAGTGCATATGGAGACTACATACGGGGGCACGAGAATGGTAGAAAGAAGTTGATCATTCTGGTAATTATCCTTATTTAGATCATTACTATCAACACTTTATAGTGTTGAGACATCTATTATGATTCTACATTTTATAATAATGATTGTAATAGGCCTTTTACACTTTCGCCTCCTATTGATCCCTGCTTTAAACGCACATTTTGTGAACTACCTATTAAATATAATTATGCATGAATATTTTAAAACAAAAGTTTTTTGCTCTTTGGTTTCGCTGATGCCTATTAAGTCAAGACTGACTGAGTAATCACCTGTAGGCATATTTAAAATGCAGAGCTGGATTTGGTAATCTTCCATGCATTGTGGCACACGTCTATCTTTGGCATTTTGAGGTTTGTATTTGTTATATTACCTCACTTTACAATGCTAGAGGACACTGGAGTTTGGACATTTATCAGAGATGCTGTCAGTTTCCACATGGTGACACTTGGGGATGTAGAACTGGATCTTCATGTTTGCATCTTCAGAAGATGTTCCTGTCTTATATAAGGAAATGTCCAGTAGTGCAACATTTCCAGGAGTCACACTGAGTAGAAAGTGTTGGGTGGGTTGAAAGTGGGATATCTGTGGTTAAGATCTGGGTTACTGGGATGAGTTGCTTGAATTAGCTAGCTCTCCAATGACAAATAAAAAAAGAGATTTAAAGTCAATTAGAGTGTGTTTCAAATACATATTTTTCTTGTAAGCATTGCTTAAAAATACTCATTTGACCATGTATTTGTTCATGTAAAAAGTGGTGTGTTGTTTTTTTAACTGGTTTTAATAAATAAAAAATAGCATTTTTAAAACAGGCCACAATAGTGATATTTGCATGTATTTATGTACCTGTTTTCCATATATTTAGATGTAATTCTTCACCAGTAATTCATCACCAATTCTTTTAATAGATTTTATGCATAATGTTATAAAATAGTGTTATTATCTTTATCGATTAGTGTATTAATGTTAAATCATTTGTAAAGAAGGAGAAATTAAACATTAATGAGGAGTCAATAGCTTAGAGTTTTGTATCTGAAATCCAGAATTGGCCTCTGCTTATTTACCAACATAACAGATATCAAAAAAAAAAAAACAAGTGAATAGTCATATTAGGGTTCGTTTGGTCAGTCAGCTCAGGTGTGACCTCACCAGATGTGTCCAACAATGTGGTAAAATGGCAGAAATACTCCATTGTTCATTGGCATTATTAGTAATTTTGTTATAACATATTTATCTTTTTAACTATTAAGATACAGTGTAGCCATTCATCTTTTGCAGGGGTGTAATCATGTATACATGTAGATAAAAGTAATGTACTGGTTTTTTAACAGTGTTAAGTGCACCTCCATGCTGGTAAAAAGCCAATCAGATCACATCATTCCGAAGCAGCCTCCATGAGTGAAATACAGAACGTGACAGATTAGCCAGCTGTGTTTCTGTTGCACTGTAAACTGTGATGCAGGGTAGTTATAACGGTGATCAGTGTATGCATCTAAAAAGCAGGCTGAAATGAATGGCATAAAGTCACCAGAAGTAAAACATTGCCTGTCAGGGATTTTGTTGTTGATTCATAGAATTTTATATGCTGATTCACCGAAGACACGCACCCTGAATATACAGCTTCTTGGTTGCTAACAGGATCATACTGAAAATAACTGAGTGGTTTTGTCTGAAGTGACAATTTCCAAGTAGGAGGTTTGAAAACTTTTTGAAAGAGGGGTTAAATTTGGTGGATTACGTTGGATGGCTGTCTTAGTTCTCACGATTGCCTGTGTATAATTAGATGTGTTTTCCCTGGTGATACGTAAAGTTTTCCGTTAATGAGCTGGACTTCCTTTATGTTAATAAGGTAAGATCCCAGCTAACAGGGAACATTCCCAGAACTTTAGCTGAGAAGGTTTTTTCAAAGCTGGCAGAGAACATTCTTACTGTAACGTTAATGGAACATTATTTCCACATTTTATATTTTAATAGAGGTTCTGTCAATGTTAGCACAGTGACATTATTACATGAACATCCGTCTAATGAAATTCATGTTGAAAAATATTATTTTATAATAAGACTATTATTTTATAAAAGCGCAACATGTGTACACTGCGAATGCATTATTCAGCCTCGAACCTTCATTTGTTGCTACATTGTAGTTGGATACTTTGACTGTTTCTGTACCATAATGGTAATGTTTGGTGAACGTTCTTAAAACGAAAAATTGTTAATTGTTAAGGCGAAATAAATCAAATGCAGCCAGAGTATAGAAACAGTGTGATGGACTGAAACATTGAACATGAAGAAACAAAATAGAAGGTTCCTGGAACAGAAATGCTACATTGAAATAAACTTATTTTTTGTTGTAATAGTAAGAAACAGAAACAAATTTGATTGGTCTTTACAGGCCTCAGATAAAAAGTAACAAGCACGTGATATGAAGCAGCTCATATAAGCAATTGAAGTGATTCTAAATACCCAAGGAAAGAGCTTAGCTCTAAATACTAGTAATATGTGACATATAAAATTATCAGACCTACAGTAAATAGTTGTACAAACATTACCATATATCTGTAGAATACCTCAGAAGGAATAGGCTTTTGATACCTAAGTAAGCAGTTTTGATGTTACTGTTATAGACGGCTGCTCATTAGGCTAATGAAGTTTAGAACGGTTATGTTATAGCATTGAGTATGAAACTACATTTTCAGCCTCCGTCTAAAGGTGATGCATCATTTTGGAGGCTTTTCCATCCATGCTGGAAGAAACATCTCAAGAAATTCCTAACCTGATAACCATTCACAAATTTGACACTCAACGGGCAGGGTTGTTTCATTTTGAAAGTTTAACATATTGCAAATTATAGGATTTCTTGCATGAATCTATCATTTCCAGTCTATTACATATGCTGATAATAATAAACTACACAAGGTTTGGTCATAATGAGCTTATTGTATTGGTGTGTTGTAGTGTAGGGGAAAGGGGAAGCCCACGCAATGTTTAGTCTGCAAAGATCAAAAACTTGTATTGCACTGGGGGAAAAAAATCTAAAATGATTATTCTGTGGTGGTGAAAGTGAGAGCATAAAAATGCACAGCATGCGGGAGACATAGCAGTAGTTGAAAGACCAGCTGCCTTCCGCTGTACAGTATTTGACAGGATTACAGGGCACGAATCCTTTTATTTATACATGAAAATGCATGAATACGACTCAACAACAATAACACAGGGAATTTGCGACATGATACACTAGCCTGTTTCTTCTTTTAAAGATGATTTCCCGTTAATATCTAGACAGGCTATATAAGTGACCGGTGGACTGGATGATCTTCTCTGTTCCAAGATTTAAAAGGGAAACCATCATTGCACGTAAACATGTGTCTTTATTGCCAAAGGGAAAAAAAACGTAATTCTGCCGAAATGTGTTTATCGCCTATTTAAACACAGGGTGCTCCCTCCTTCACCGAACTGTCTCTAGTTCTGTGTTTAACCCTTCTCATGCTCTATATACTCTTCATGGTAAGATGAACATCTAAGTACAGTGAAGCCCCCTTTGCTAACGCAGCCACTGAACCGTAATTTTGACCACGTAATGAAGATTGTGGACTCATGATCAATATTTCTGTGAAGCACACTGCCTGGTATAGAGATACTAGACTGAATTTTATAATTAAAACATTTGTTTTTGTTAGTAATCATTTAATGAAATTATCATTAAATCCATTAGCACAGTATTCCGTTATTACCGGTTCACTGCTTTTACGGTGTTCTTTTTTCTCATATTTGGTCTTTTCTGTACAGATGACTGTCTAGAAGTACTGTAGTTTAAACAGGCTTCTCTTGATGTCTTTATGGATGTACTTTCCCACTGAAGTTCTTCTTGCAGCACATGTATAACAGTGCTCATTTTGTCAGACTTGACGTGACCACCTGCTGGTTACATCATTGACATCAGCATTGACATTTGTGGTCGAAAGTGAATGTTTCAGTGGCTCAGTGTGTTTCCTTTGGCTTTCTGCGGCCAAATGGCCGCCCCATGTGTTTGACATCATCAGAACAGGAAGTGGCCCGGTGATGCGGGCTAAGGGAAGCTCGTTTATTGGATGGAAAAATCCATAGAGTGACATCAGACGATTTTCCTCTTTATTAGCAAGCACCAGTGGTGGCAGGCACCATAATGGTCATAGAACCGTCTGGAAAAAAGCACCCATTACCCCTACAGTGACAAGTGGCACATTGTTTTTTAAAGGCAGTTTAGTTAAGGTGAATTGTTGTGTTTTGGGTTTGGAGATGAATCACTTTCTGGTGCCATCTGCTTCCCCTGCTATGAATATCAGTGCTCTGCTATGGCACTGGGCGCCATAATGTGCTCTTGACATTTGGCCTCTTTCCCTGATTTGTGCTGCGCTGCCATTTGTACTGCGTATCAGTCGCCAGGATGTGAAACCAGGGGGACGGAGGGAAGATGCGAGACAGTCCCCCATTGGGAACGGCGTCCCCCGCAGCAGTGACACTGCCCAGCTGGCTCTGCCACAGCACAGTCAATCAAGACCTTCTGAGGCCGCAGGAGGGCAAATGGTCGGGGGAGTGAGGCCGTGAGAATCTGGGTAAAAAGGCACGTTGGTTCAGCTCTAAGGCCGCAAAGGGCTGCCTGTGGCAATGATGGCAAAGAATAAAACATATTGGCCGTTCAAAAAATATTAGCGCACATGAAAAGGAGCATAAATTAAAATAAAATTTTATTATCAAGACATGAAATTATGTTGCCTCAACCCTGTTCAAGATAAGCGTTTCAAAGATGGATGGATAAAATTATGCTATTCTCTAACTGCACTTTGCGCCTCATATAATTTTTGGTGTGAGCCTTTAAAATATGCTGCTGTATTTCTGAATTGGGGAAAAAAAAAACAATATATGAGATTCACAAGAAAGTGCTCTTGAGCAGTGTTTACTAATCTGGTCCTCTGAGACTCAAAGTCGGTCCATATTTTTGCTTCCCAGCACCCTGCCAGACAGTCCACACTTTTGCTCCCTCTCCTCCTGGGAGCTAGGATGGAGCAAAAACATGTCTGTGGGTCCTTGAAGACCGGATTGGGAAACTGCTTTAGAGCGTTCCCTGGTGTTTTGCAGTCCAGTGTGAAGGAGACACTGAGCATATGGTCAAAGTTTGGGCATTATTTGTTCAGCTTCATTTGTTCACTTGATAATTTGAAATAGGGCCCAACTAAAGGGCCATAATAGGTAATTAGATCCTCTTCCAGCTAGAACACTTCTTCGCATGGATGGTACAGAACATAACCCTAACAGCAGGACAGAAAGTAGGGTGTTGGAAAGTACATAGAATTTACTAATACGCTTACACTACTGCCTGCGATCATTTTATGTTTGGTATTTGTTGCGAAAATGCAATGCTGCTTGTGCTAAAAGTAGTCACAGCTCATTAATGTTTACAGCTGTAAGTTTATTTTGGGATAACTTGAATTTGAATGGGCATAAAAAAAAAGATCGGTTGGGTTTCAGTGTGCGTTGTTGTCCTTGTTGAGCCGTGGAAAAGCGAGAAAGAGATGCTTGCAGTCTTGCTTGCAGCTGCGTTGTCCTCGAGCTGCCGAAATCGCTTTTTCTGCTCTGTGGTACCAGGCAGCAGTTTTTGCACGTATACGTGTGAATGGTGTTTTTGTTGCCAGACATAAACAATTAGTTAAAAATATTTACTTATTAGACATGTTTAGTGTTTGTGAAAGGGGAAGTGAAACCGTAGCTGAATGCTTCGCTTGTGTTATTAACGGCTCTGCATTACGGGAGTAGAAAGGGGGGCAGGAGATGAGAATGACCTTGTTCTGTGACTAAATCAGCCAGGAACGTGTGGAGCTGGTGTAATTACCCATAGGGCACCCACACATTTTGTATTTTGGCAGATAGTTGCTGTGTTGGGGTGTCAGACTTTGGGGTTCTCAGACTAAGGAAGATGAAAACAAATGACAAAGTGGTTATTCTGTATGCGCAGGACTCCGCCCCTCCTCCAACTGCCATCAGCCAGTAGGCATTGCATGAGCCCTGGCTGTCCCCAGATCATCTTTTCTGCTGCTTCCTTCCCTGGCCCAGCAGGAACCTGGACTGCACCATCCCACCGATTAATATCATCTGGTGTCAGGGCTGGTCTCGGACTCCAGCCGCTCTGCGTCTGACCTCTGCTGTCTGTGATTCATTGACTCTTGGTTGATGCCTCCATGGTTTTGACACTGTCGCACGGTCATAATTGAGATTGTTTTCTACAGAGGGTGGATGGTGCATGGCCAAGGATCTGGACTGTTAGAATGCCAGCAGGGGCCTGTGACCTCCTGTAACGTGATTTTTGAAAATGATCAAACTGTTCAGCATCTGCTAACCATGCCTTTACAAAGTTTCATTTAAATATTGGTTTCTGGCGGTGGATTTTCGCTCGAATTTTTGAGTAGGTTCCAAGAAAATCTGCTCATTGCGAGAGCACATATTATGAGTTTATACCACAGTTTTGGTGGCTTGCAATTGGCTGAAAGTTCTTCCTTAAAATGTCTAGCCTCAGATGAGAGCAGAAAACTGAGGCATGAGTGGAGGCAGTCTGACAGTGCCTCATAAATGACTGCTGCACACTGTTGTCTGGGTACAGCATATGGCATTAATTTTGGAGAAATACTTTGGAGGATTCGGAGATGTTTTCCTTGATTCTGAAAGGGCTAACTAAGTAGTATTGATGGCTGTAGTGAACTACACACATTCTGCTTGGAGGAGCCATCTCTGCATAGCTGTCTCTAAGTCCAGACCAGCGTAATGTCCTCTGAATATTCCACGAAAAGAAAAAATTACTGGGCTTAACACAAATATGCGTGGGCAAACAATACAACATTTCTGAGGGGAACTTTTGGAGTTCTGTGGAGTTATTTGTCTCTGTTCCTAACGGGAAGCCGGACTTATTGCTAGTCTCCAGAGTCCCAAGTCATGCGCTGAGAAGAATTCAAAGCCAGGCGACCCCTCTGAGTGTTTCCATTCCCGTGGTTCAAGGATTTATTCTCTGCAGGTTTTCGGAAAGGGGAAGAGGGAGAAGGTCGGAGGAAAAGGCAGGGCTGGAACAATGACATGAGTGAACCTGCAGGAAATCCAGGAAATATTTGCATCCTTTTTTGCTGGGACACGTATGCATTGCATTAATGCAGCATGGCTATTTGTTGCCATCTTTCTTCCGATTAAATTTGTGGCCTCATAAGAAGAGACTTTGTTTTGTACTATTAATGAGAAATGAACCTGAACCTCAAATGAACACTTTAAGAGGAAGTGAGCAGAACATTATGGCACAGTGGTAGGTAATTATGTGATTTGTATGCTATTATTTATATATTGAAATGCACATAAACAATATGTAATCATATAATTATAGCTTATTTATAGTATTGCTAATTATTATAATTAAATGATGAAATACCTAACAGACTTGCATAGTTTAGTTTTATGTTAAATTACACAGCTGGGTCTAAGTGACTGATTTATCATTTAGCATTTAAATGAAATTAGTTGATGTATGTAACTTGTGGGCTGGATTGTTCCCCAGGCACATTTGTGCCTAGAGATCTGCAGTCCATCCACAGATGCAGTTCTTGCAGCCCAAAAGACACGTATGAAAGCTGGGTGTACAGAGCCAAATGGGGTTAGGGTTAGCAGCCGTCCGCAGCTGTGTGCATCCCCCCGCTTCCGGTCTGGCAGCTAGCGATGACACTGTGGTTAATAGCAGTGAGGTACGTGGGGATTCCAGCCAGCTGGCACTCATTTCTGAGCCCAGGAAACTGGTGGGATCAGGTTAGTGAATTTAGGACAGTCAGCAGATGATGGGTTTGGAGATATGTGTAGCTGGTTGACATGTTCGGTCTGGAGAATGGAGTTAAAACACATGGGGAACTCCACAACATGAAGAGGCTAGAACAGGACAGTGAACACAGGCTGATTAATAAAACAAATGAGATGTTGATGTTAAAGCCCAGGGAGATGTACTGTAGTTTTAAGAGTAACCACTGTTGTATAGACCTTTGTGGGCTCCTGATAATTAGCTTTTTTGAAAGTATGAAGAATACCGTTGCAGCTATGCCCTTAGAGCAGAAGACGGATGTTTTTTATTCTAGCGTCTCACGTGATGGCATTACACTGCAGGCTAACTAGCTTCTCCATCCCTTCCATTTTCGCGACATCACTGATTACTGTCTGCAGCACAATTCATTAGGCAGCCGGGACAAAAACGATAATAAATCTTTCAAATGTATCCGTGCGTCAAGTAAATGTGACCAACCATGCCGGTGACGCCCATTAAAGAATTTTAACCCTGACAAGGAATTTCAGTTTTTGACTGTGTCATTTAAAATTAATTGGACTGTACAGGCATAGAGGCTACCCAAAAATGTCTGCGAGGAGGCCATCCGGCTGTACTCGGCATAATTCTTAGTCCTGGCTATACTTCATCCTTACCTTTCTGGACATTATAGGCCACTCCTGGGTTTAAAGAGGCAGTTCTGGATATAGAAGAGGTTATCCTTCTAATTCCAAGTCTAAAAGGGTTTTTCATGTATTTTTCCCTAGAATTAATTGACTGATGAATACCCACAGAAGAGACAGACTGGGGTTTAGATATTTGCTGTTCAGTGTTTCCAGCTCTCAGTGTGTACGTGTGTTTCTGTGTGCATGAATGTGCGTGACGTCTGGCATCCATTCATTGTTCTTGTGAAGTGCTCTCCACCCAGACAAAATCAGGAGCTATCATGTTTCCTTAAAGTCATCTGCTTAATGTCATGATCTGCCTCCTTCATGTCCCCATTTGGCCAGCAGAGGTCACTGGCCATACCATAATCACGTGATTGTTCCCAGCCCTAATGTCTTAACCATCCACACCTGTCTCCAGTTTGTTAACTGTGTTCAATGTTTATATTTCCCTGCCCTCACTGTGTTCCCCAGTTTGGTCACTGGCGCTGTTGCGGATGTTTAGTGTTCTCCCTGTTCGTTGTATATCCTGCTCCTGCAGTGCTCCCCGTGTGCCGGTTTGCCCCACTCCCGCCTCGATGGTCCTTCCTGCCCACCTTTAGACTCCTCGCAATCCTTTGTATTCCAGTTCCCTCTTTGTCAGTGCAGTAAAGTCCTCTTTCTGTTCAGCCAAAAGCTTCATCTGGGTCATATGCCTCCTCCTTCAGATGTCATGATGGGGGGAATTGGGATTGTGTTGTAGTCTATGAGTTCCTTACATGTTAGTATGAACAGTGAAGTGTATTGATGATTTTGGAGAAGGATTTTAAACAGTCAGTATTAGCTTGTTTGGGAGGTCAGTGTAATATCCATCCATCCATCCATCCATTTTCCAAACCGCTTATCCTACTACTGGGTCGTGGGGGGTCCGGAGCCTATCCTGGAAGCATTGGGCACGAGGCAGGGAACAACCCAGGATGGGGGGCCAGCCCATCGCAGGGCACACTCATACACCATTCACTCTCACATGCACACCTATGGGCAATTTAGAAACTCCAATTAGCCTCAGCATGTTTTTGGACCGTGGGGGGAAACCGGAGTACCTGGAGGAAACCCCACGACGACATGGGGAGAACATGCAAACTCCGCACACATGTGACCCAGGCAGAGACTCGAACCCAGGTCCCAGAGGTGTAAGGCAACAGTGCTAACCACTGCACCACCATGCCGCCCCCGTCAGTGTAATACGGTCAACTAAATAAATAAATGACTGAAATGGGAGTTAATGCTCAATGACCTCATTTGCATGCAAAGTTAACCCACGTTGTTTTGGAAATATAAGCTATAATGGAGGTTTACTGCATTTCAAAGCTAAGATGACCCCCTTCAAGTACGTTTTTTTTTAATGCTTACATACTTCATATATACCTGACATGACCAATCATGGGAACTATCTTTCACTGTCATTTGCACTGTCAGTGGTTAGGGCTCATCTTCCCAAGCGGACGCTCTGCTTTAGAGTGTTGCTGCTGTTTGCGACGTGTGTGCCTTCCCCCCTCAGTGTTAACTCAAGGCAGAAGACTAATTTCCTGACTTAACGCAAGAAATATTTCATAAAGTTTTTTTTAACCTTCATTAATACTAATCATATTTTAACAGTCATAGTGTTTCCAGTTTTCATTCTTAACCATGAACACATAATGTGCATAGACAAAATCTGGAGCTGAATGTAGATACCTAGTTTAGCTAAACTTGAGTTTAGGTAAACCAGAGTTTACCTAAACCAGAGCGTTCTTATCGGCCCAGCTATGAAAGTTCTCTGCACCACCTCTTCTGGTTGTACATGACATAGAGCACAGACTTTTCCTATAGCAATGGGTTAGTTCCTAGGGTACCCCTTCGCTTTGTGGAATACACATATAGAATTTATCAAAGTCTCTATTGCTACACAAAAGTATTAACGAAAACAGTTTTTGTCTGCAATTGTTCTCCAACATGATGACCTTGTTTGATAAATATTTCATACAGCCAGCCTCTGCCAAGCAAAAAAAAAAAAAAAACCCTCACGTCGATTAATCTGTCTGGTCTCTAAATTTCTGAAAATCATTTCCATTCCAAATAAATCTATCTTTCTTATATCATCAGGAATACTTGTTTTCTTGTTTTTTCAATTATTTTTTTTGAGGTTTGGCCTTTTTTGCAATCGAATGATTTGTAAACTTTTCACATTGCACCTTGAAATTCACAGGAGCTTCTCAGCTAAATCTATGCTGGTATAAAATTATGATACGTAGAGTTTGTTCTAAGGTTTCTGCGATATGCTGCAGACCCCCCCACAACCATGCACAGGAGAAGCGGGTTGTGGAAAATGGATGCATGGATAGAGTGTGTTCTAAAATATTTACCTTGCATCTACTCAACCATTCACCCAGATTTGCAGTGATCCAGAGCCTTGTCTGTTAAGCAGAGGATGGGTCAGATTGTGCATCCTGGGGATGGAGATAAATGCAGTTTCATCACAGTGCAGTCATTTGCGCGTTCGCTCACTTGGTCACACATTAAGAACAACTTGTGGGACAAAGCCAGCTTTTGCCAACTGAAATGTTAAGCAGACAGGCAACAGGGAACACGAGGGAGCAATTCCAGACATACATGCTTTTTTGTTTACGATCTATTTCTCTTTCAGCTGATAAAAATAGAAGTACCCAGAGTGCTGTGGTCTTGATTCAGTTTGATTACCTGCTTTGTACTATGTCCTAATCCAAAAACATGAAGGACCTATCTTTACCCTACTGTTTCCCCCCCAAACTCAATAATTCATATACGATGCAAAATCATCATATATGAATCATATCCATCAATCTTAATTATTTAACAGAAAGGAATGTTGCGATTTTAAACTGCAGTGCCCTATTTGTAATGTCATTCATTTTTAGAATGATGATATGGTCTGTATTTATGGGAAAGCAGAGCCTCTGCTTTGATTGACATTGTTTAGACAACAAAAGGAAATTTTGGATAACGCTTTACATTAACTGCACTTTCATAATGCCTTTATAATGATAAATAATGCAATTATATATAACATTATGATAATTATATATAACATAAAATATGATTATAATGTTTGTTAATGTTTACATACATAATATGAGTTTTTTAGCTTATGTGCATACTAAGAATATCACACCTACTGAAAATTATGTCATTTCATATTAGCGTTAATGAAAATGGTCAAAGCCCTCTTGCGATTTGGAAGCTGGAGGCTAGAAGTGGTACAAAGTGTTAAATATGATTGCGTGAAATGCAAATATTGTCAAGTTAAGAAAAGCATTGAAAACAGTTTTGTAGCCCTGTCATGTATGTATCTCGAGGGTTTGTTGGATTGTGCCTCTGGTGTGTGTAGGGAGATCGTGTATCTTCCCAGTGTTTTGTGGGATTCCTTAGGCTACTCCATTAACCCCTGCAGTTCAAAGACAGTGGATTGGCATCCAGTCCTGGGTGCATCCCATTCTTGTGCCCTGTATTGCTGAGGGGAAACTCCAGGTCCCCCCAAATCCTGACTAGGATAAGTGATTGGATGACGAGAAGATATCATAGATACATTATCTAACACAGTTAAAGGAACACATTTTTCCCTGCAATTTTGTCCCAGTTTCAGACTGTATTTTAGTCTTATACTCTCAAATCTGCAAGATATTTACATTCTAGAAATTACATTAAAAAATTAACCACAATTGTTACATTTGTAGCACATATTTGGAAGCCAGGTAATGACACAAGAGTCACGCAGCAGATTTATTAACAAATAAGTTTAAAAAAACTTCCGCATTACATTATTCAGATGCCTTTATATTGTGCAGACACAGACATCAAAACGCATATGTCAGAATACTTACTTTCAGATAAATCATTGAAATCTCAATCTACAGCATTCCCATCCCTGAAAGATTTGTAATGTGCCATGTGAATCGCAAGTTAAAGGCTCCGCTTTAGGAAATGCTGTAACAGCGCTTAGCTCACCAAAGTGCCCTAAGTAGGATAAGCCCCCTTATGAGATGAGAAGCTCCATTTGCCTGTGATCTTGAACTTAGATTGCATAAATGTGGCAGATTCTGGGCTTTAAACATATTCAGGAACATTCATGCATTTTACTGACTGCGTACACAGCAGAGCTAGAAATGTTTCTCATGCACATCAGACACCTGGACAAGTATTGACTAGTTATAAGTACAGTTTATATGACTACATGTAATATTTTTATGAATACCAGTGTTTCATTCGTAATGTGCCTACTTTTTCAGATATTTAGATATTAAGTATAATACTACATTTCAGTTATTTATTTTAAACAGATATTGCATCACATTTTGCTTGTTTTCATAGGTACAGTGGAAACCGCTTATAGCGATCATGGTTATAGTGCTTATCTGCTTATATGGATCAAAAAGCTTGGGACAGAATCATTCCTGTACAAATACTGTTTAAATCATTTGCTTATAGTAATCAAGCAGTCTGCTTACAGTGTTGATTTTGGGTTTTTTTAGTACATGATAAGATACTGAAAAATTAAATTATGGTAATTATTTTTATAAGCTATATTTTATATACAGTACTGTATAGTGATTTCATTTGTACAGTACTGTATTTGAAAACCCGTTTAAACAGTTGTACTGTATTTTGAAAGAGTCAGTAAAATTCAGTAAATATCGATGTTGTCTATTCAATTACCTTATATTCATGTAATAAATATACAAATGTCAATTAGAGGGGGCGGCATGGTGGTGCAGTGGTTAGCACTGTTGCCTCACACCTCTGGGACCCAGGTTCGAATCTCCGCCTGGGTCACATGTATGTGGAGTTTGCATGTTCTCCCCATGTCGTCGTGGGGTTTCCTCCGGGTACTCTGGTTTCCCCCCACAGTCCAAAAACATGCTGAGGCTAATTGGACTTGCTAAATTGCCCATAGGAATGCATGTGAGAGTGAATGGTGTGTGAGTGTGCCCTGCGATGGGCTGGCCCCCCATCCTGGGTTGTTCCCAGCCTCGTGCCCATTGCTTCCGGGATAGGCTCCGGACTCCCTGCGACCCAATAGGATAAGCGGTTTGGAAAATGGATGGATGGATGGATGTCAATTAGATGGAAATCTGCCTGAGACATAAAGAAAAAAATAAACGTTTAAAATGATCATGTGCTTATAGTGATCAATTTCACCAAGACAGACGTAATTAGTATTTGCGGTATTCCTGTATTATTAATACATAGTTTGGCTCTTGATTTTTGCAAGATGCTGAACTATCCACATCAGATTGTTGTCAAATTGTTGGTCATCCTTTATAGATCTGATTACCTGTTGTGAAAATAATCCAGAGGGAAAATGTATCAGAACAGTAGTTTGTGTGTTCAGTGTGGAATTTAGTGTTATATATACAGTATATTTGGTCCACTTTTTTGTGTTTTTTCGGTGTGAGGTATCCTGCCAGTATAAGGGAGGCCATTGTCATAATATACAGTTCAAACCACCAGGGAAGTTATAGATAAACAATGAAAACATCCCCTGTCATGCCTCGGCGATAAAACATCACATAGCCATTTTGTGTGGGGAACTTGATAACAAGGAACTGAGGATCTGTGGCTGGGAAGCACGAGATGACTGGCTTGGCTGTGACTGATTAACAGGTGTCTTTATGAAAACAACAGTAAGCACGAATGTGTTCTTATCTACATTATTTATCAATAGTGGCAGGTGTAGAAGTAATTCATTCCGTTATTATTTATTGACAGTGGTGTCTTCTCCAGGCTGATCTCTGCATCGTGCCATATGCTTGGTACAGGCTTTAGGTTCACCGTGACATTGTACTAGATAAATAGTTATGGAAGGTAGATGAATTATTTATTGACATATTATCCAGCCACCAAACTGTAGGAAATGTAAGTCCCAGGACCACTTGCTGATAGAAAAATTACTATATGAACTATATGATATGGGGGGGGGGGGGGGTGGTATGGTGGGGCGGTGGTTAGCACTATTGCCTCGCACCTCTGGGATCAGGGTTCGAGTCTCTGCCGGTGTTCCATGTGTGTGGAGTTTGCATGTTCTCCTCGTGTCGTCGTGGGGTTTCCTCCAGGTATTCTGGTTCCCCCCCCCCCCCCCCCCCACAGACTAAAGACAGGTAATTGGAGTTACTTACTTATCATGCATGCATGTGTGCCCTGCGATGGGCTGGCTCCCCATCCTGGGTTGTTCCCCACCTTATACCCATAGCTTCCAGGATGGTCTCCAGGCCCCTGCAACCCAGAAGGATAAGCAGTTTGGAAAATGGATGGATGGACTATATGGTGTGATTATGATCTGACACAGTACAACTTTTCTCATCAAACAGCACAGAATAAGTCTTGCTTGTGCTGAAATTCCCATGGAACAAAAGGGTTTCCTGTCATGTCTTCAGAAAGACATTGTGGTCGTGTAACTGAAGTTCAGCTATGTTACTGTCTCTGTGCCTTCATCAAAAGCAGCCAATGTCACCACTGAAAAACAGCCATTGTTGATTAATCTGTAATCTGATTCTCTCCTGAAAGGAAGGTTCTTCTGACAAATTAAGCAGTTCTGCTTTTCCACTGGAAAGCAGGCATTTCAAAGGCAGACTTAAAAACTGAATGGCTGGAGAGTGAAAATGGGTCATATTCACATGATCGTATTTATTGTCAGCAAATACTGTTGGGTGTTACTCATAGAGGCGCTGTTGAGAATGAATGAAAACCCCACCCCTGTGAAAAACTGCCCTCAGAAGATTCCAAGAAATCTTGAACAAGACAGTGTGAGTTTCCCCCTGACAAAGCTTTAGCCTGACGTGCCAAACAGCCTGACAGAAAAAAGAGCATCACAGCAGCTAAACGCAAACGTGGTGGAATAGACACAGTCTCACAGAGCAGACGCCTTCGTGACGCAACGTCACATGGAAAACAGGCCAGTATGGAAGATAAATCATAATTTTACGGATGGCTCTGAAATATTTTGAATGTTGGGGATGTAAGTGTTTTTTGAAGTCTGAAGGAAGAGAATGTTTGCATTGCAAATTACCCACCAGGTAGCCGGTCAAAATGTTATGCAGGAAAATCAGAAATAGCACCTTTAAATCCCTCACCTGTCAGAGAAGAATGGGGGGGGCAGAGAGAATCCGTGCCATGTTTGGTAAATCCTAAGTAACTGGATCTGCTCACTTCTCCATATCTTTTCCAGTATATGCAATCAAACTTTTTTTTTTTGTTGCTAATTACGCATCAGTTGCAGACGTAGGTAAATTACTGACTATTTAGAAAACAAGTTCAGGTTTCACCACATAGCTGTTCCCCTAAAACCAAGCTATAGGAATAAACTATGAAATGTTCAAATTTATTCTGCATAATATCACTCCTATAAAGGTAAATCTATTGACTATATTAGGACTGACTCTGTTCTGAAACAGAATTTAATCCGGACCACGCGATTACCCCCCCCCCCCCCCCCCCACAAATTAGCATATTTTACCACACCCCCGCCACCCTCCTCAAAATGTTTTTACAACTCGATCACTGGCACAGTTTTAACTTAAGGTAATCCATCCATTCATCCATCATTTTTACTGCAATTTTGATTATATGGTATAGTTTTTTAAATGGCATTTATATTTTATTTACTTTAAAATTTACTTTTTATTTTTGGTTCACTCACAACTCAAATGTCTATCCATAACAGTACGTTATGTAGACTCTGTAGAGAAGTTGTAAATGCTAATTTGTTCAGGTTCCTAATGTTAAAAATAGATATTGAAGCATAAACAATTAAAATATTTTGAAGACAAGGACGGACGATGCTCCTTCAAATGAAGCTTGGGTGGAATATCAATGAATTAAGTCCTAAAAGAGAATGCCTATTCAGCCGGACAGCTGCCATTAATGATGCATGTGGCATAACCTGGATAAGGCGTTGAAGGATGAATGGATTGCTAAATGGACGATCATGTTTATATTCAATATATTTCTCCCAGTGTGATCGTCTAGTGTTCTTATGGTGATTCATGAGCAATGATAACCATGTGATCCACATACTATGTCTGCCAAAGTGAGCGAAATCTAACGTTATGGGTGAGACAGATCATGTGACCTGCACAATGTCTCCTGACCTGGTTTAAGCTCTCGTGTTTTTGATTGGTGGACTTCAAATCCAGTTTGAAAGCTAGCTGAACTAGCTAGACAGAGTTCAATTAAAGCATAAAACTCGTCAGACTGAATATAATTCCTGTAGGGAAAGTAATCCGATCGAGTCCAATTCCACTGAAAACACTGGTCCCATACTGTACATCAGTGCTCTTTTGATATCTGACTTTCGAATGGAGGAGATCAGATGATGAGATAATCTGCAAGGAGAATAACAGGCTTAAAGAGAGTCGTCTATTTGGTGAAACTAAGTAAGGATGACAAATGAAGTCGTCTCAGCATTTTTCCTGAAATGATTAGGACTCTGTTGCCATTGGGTCTGTCATAGCTCGGGGCTCCGACTGCAAGCAAGTAAAAAGTCTTGTGTGGGTTTGTTTGTGTTTAGCCCCAGTTCTGAGGCCTTGTCCAAGTAAACAAGGGTTGTCTCCATACTGTCGGGTTTACCGTTTGAGTTCACAGACAGCGAGCCTCAGTGGAAAGAGCTGCTGGGTGTTTGTTACTAAATCATGTCCTGTCTGCTACGGAAAAAGCAACTCGGATTCCTCATTTTTACCTAAAAAAATAAACAGACCTATCCTAGCCATATCGTTGTTCAAAAATGTCATCTTTTTAGAAAAAATCATATTAAATGATTATATTAAGACATCCACAACATACATATAAAATTGCTTGGCATTTTGATTTCGATTTTATTTTGCATTTCAGCCCCACTATTCCAGAAAATGTTCTGGAGTACAATCTTATTATTTTTGTTTTTTTTAAATTACTTGATCATGCAGGATAACCTTTTAATGACGTCAGAGCCCTTTCAGTCAGGCTCTTTGTTATTGGGTGCCCGGTCCTGTATAATGTTCCGATCGCAGAGAGCGCCTGCTGTTTTTCAGACCCCCGTGACGTGTTTAGCGATAACACGAACTGACAGAAAGGTTACAATAAACCGGCTCCAGTGTTTTCCGCACGCGGCCCATGGTCAATGCATTATGCTGCACCGCCCGCAGCGGCTGAGCCCATAACCGCTTCAGCCACTTGCCAACGCGCTCGCAGACACAGCGGCGAATTGTGGCTGCGCCCCGCTGTAGTCAGCGCATCCGCCTTCCCCCCTTTCTTCGGCTTGGTGTTCTGACGATGTGTGTAGGAGGGTGGCCGCTCTGCTTTCTCTATTACGTGGGTGCTTTGTGCGGTCGGGCTGAACAATCGCTGCTTTGTGCGCGAAGAGCCCGAAAATCGTTGCGCATATCGTCGAACTTTGCAATTTCTGACTGCTATGCATTTAATATTTTGATCGAATTAATACATATGGTTCAGTGTTATCAAAGAATACCGTCTGGAAGAAAAAACATTTTCTAACAAAACGTATTGTAAAGACACCCACTAATCAGGGTTATTAGAGAATGTCATCCAAAAATCACACTGAAACTAATAACATGAAGGCAGGATTTCTGATTTTGTATTTTATGTATCCTTGAGCATTGATGAATCATTTTCATACTGACAGCATGCAGGAGAAGCCCATGTGGTGATTATGGTCAGGAAGTAGAGCAGGTTGTCCTGTCTGAAAGCATCTTTAGAATGATGTAATTCATGCATATAAACATTGCATTAAACTGAGTGTCCTGTATTTATGTAAGCAATGTTCTGTACTATAGGTACAGCTGATGTGTAACACATAACCATTCTCATGATATACAGTTCATTTTAATTTCACCCACTGTATAAAAATTTCTGCTAAGCTGATGCAATTAAAAAAACTTGTAGAAGCATGATTGGAGATAGAGTCCTGGGTTTTAATCCCCTTCCTGCCATTGGTAATGAGTTGCTGGTGGTATCTGCTGCATGTGTGTTTCTTTCAGTGCCTGAAGATCTCTCAGTCGATGAACGAGATGAGTTGACCAACATACGACGCAGGAAGAAGGAGCTACTGGATGATATTGAGGTACTTGAAGTTAAACGATTCTGGTCACTCACATCGTTTCTATGCTGTTCTGTCTGAATAACATTAATCGCCTCTGTACATTGAGTGATTTTTAAAGGAAAAGGACCAGTCAGGTTTTACTTTTCTGTTACTGTGGTTTTCTTTTAGACAAGTTAAAGGCCTTTCCAACCGTCCACAAGTGATCATACTGAAAAATTATGATTACAAATGAATTTTTAAAATGGTAGTGATTTTAGAAGTAATTGAGTTAATTTCCTGGTATTTTTCATATAATATAAATTCAGTATTAGTGAATTAAATGATTGAATAATTAAAAATTAAAGTTAAAATGTAATATTTAAGAAACCCCTCCATCTTCCAGCCGATCAGAGTTGCCTGGAGCGTGTCGCGGGCCCCGCTCAGGCGTGGTGCGTGATAGATGGGAGGCCAGCCCATCACAGGGCACATCCTATGCAGGCGTTTCCCAATTCAGTCCTCAGGGATCCGTATTCAGTCCATGTTTTTACTCTCTCTGAATTCCCTGCCAGACAAAACAGAAGTGTCCAAAACTGTGGACACTTTGTATGTCCCCGATGATCAGACTGGGAGATACTGCCCTATGAGCTTCTGGGAGATACCAATTAGTCGAACTGTATATCTTTGGTGCATGGGAGAAAAGCATTACACCAAATACAATGGGATCTCCAACCCAAGAGCTGTGAGGTTGCATCGCTGAGCAACTAAGCTACTTATTTTAGAATATTAAAAAGTAATGTCTTAATCTGCTGCTTTGCTTTCTTAATGTGGCGTACGATAATGATAATGACATTTTAACTGTTATGAGAAGAGTTGATTTTGCAGGCAAAGGAAGGAAAAATTTAGTTTGTTCAAAAGTGCACATCTCTTGCAGCGTCTGAAGTTTGAGATCGCTGAAGTCATGACTGAAATCGAGCAGTTAACTTGCATCGGGGAGAGGTGAGCCATTTCCTCTTCAGCAAGCAGCCCTGTTTCATCTTGGTTTACAGGAACACAGCGGTTCTAGCTGTAACCCACTTGGATGGCAGCTCCAGCTCTTAATATTTCCTTTGGTCTGGCGTAAGTCCCCCTGGCTGTGCTAATTACAGGGAGCCATTAACATGCACGGTACCCGCCTGATGAGGCCGACTTTGTCGTTAGAGTGCGGTTCAGCTGGATTGTGCTGCCAGGGCATCCGTTATGAATAATGATGCTACATGTAGGCAGCGTCGAGCTAAATCGTCCCTCAAGCATGGGGTTATGCTGCGTTCATCTCAGAAGTTGGAAGTCGGAGCTAGGAATGACGTTAACCGCGTTCCAGTACAAGTCAGAAAGCCATTTAGCAATACCAGTTCTAGACAGGTTCATTTTTAGCCATTGTTAGCAACATCAGTTGATAACAATGCATTACGTGGTATTTTGTGCATATAAACATCGTAACAACATATCCACAGATATAGGTTGGACAGTACTGTGAGAATTGACGATTTAATAATGAATCACAAATAAGACATAAGTATTAATAAGCAGCACATAACTTCAGCTTCCACTTCTGTTAACGAAATGCTCGGCCATCTTCAGTTCTGAGGTCTGGGTTGCAGACCTCTGACTTCAGGGGACGTTCCAGCTGAAGTTTCACATTGGGAACTTTGAAATTCTGACTTACCAGTTCATATGGAATGCACCATTATTCAGGCTTCAGTTGTGAGAGCCTCTTAGAATATGTTTTTTTGGTAAAGTATTTAAAGAAATTTCAAATATCACTGTTTCTTCAAAAAGTAATCAACAAAAGTACTTGCATTTATGTGGACTGTGAAGAAGTGATACCATAACATTTTGTTCTTTATTTCTTAAAAGAATTGAACAATGTGAGAAAAATCCTGGCACGTATTAGCAGAAACCATTTCAAAATATGTAGTTGAATAAATTAAAAATGCTATCAGTTTCAGAGCTATGTTTATCACTGCTGACGACTACTATTAATATCCTGTCTGACACACTACACTCAAACCCTTATAAAAGTCAGCTGTCACACTTGGGCACTGCGTTTAGGTGCTTAGACCTTGCTTTTGTTCATAACCAGTTACTGTTCCTCCCCATATCTAAAACTGGATGTTTTACTGCATCAGACCAACAACAGGGTTTATATCCTGTAATAACTTGAACCTGTCTACATCTGATATTTTGTCATCCAGAAGCAATCAAATACATCAGATGTGTGTATTTATCAGTGATAAAACATCAAAATTTCTGGTGCACATTTGAAATTCTCATTTTATTAACAGTATTATTGAAGAGGATCTGTGAATTGTATATAACTGTTGAGTCCTGCTTATATGACAGAAATCTCATGGAATAGAAGAATCTTTTCTAATTAAAAACATTAAAATGTATTTATTGTGTATCATTTGAATGTAATACTATTGCTGGCTCCACCCATAATAAAAATGACCAAAATGACTTGTTAGTTGCTCTGGGATATTACCACAGTGCATTTTCAAACCTGTGTTTACCAGTGTTTTCAATGACTCTTCCATTTCTGCCGGAGTAAATAGAAAAATGCAATTGTATCTCTTCTGATACAGCAAAACGTCACAGAGGAACAAACAGATTGCAATGGGAAGGAAAAAATTCAACATGGATCCCAAGAAGGTACAGAACGTCATTATTTTACAGTCACCAGCACACACTGATAATCATCAAACACCCGATAAATCTGAAGGTATAATGTCACTTGTGAAATGTTCATGAACTGCAGTTATGGTAGCTAAATATTTAAGTAAAATCTAAAGCGACATTTTAAAAATGCTGCATGATGCATTTTAACGCCGTAGACCGTTGCTTTTTATTGAGTCATAATTCGTTTTCTGGCAGCGACAAAATGCCACTTAAGATTCGAAGACAGTGTTGCTTGGGGACTTCACAAAATCACGCGATTTTAATTGGCAGAGAGAAAGTAACCCTTGTTTAATTAACCCGCCTAAGGGTTACGTAAAATTTCAACAAAACGGCCCTCAGACTGCAATATGACAAGAAATGCTGCTGGTTTGGCATGGATCAGATTTACGAAGAGGTGAGCAGGGGCCAGGAAGCACAGCACAGCACAGCACAGAAACGCGACACTGTCTTCCAAATTCCCAGTTTAATGGAGTGGAAACACCTGTATATGGCGCCCCACCTTTCAGGCGCAGAAACACTCCAGATGACTGACGCATATAGCTTGTAAGAGCTGTGAGAAATTAATAACCTAATCTTCATGTACTAAAACCACACGCTGTCAGTCTGCGCCGTGCATTGTTGTGGAAGACAACTTTCCCAGCAGGGAAGCAGTACTTGGACGCATTTGTATGTGTTGGAAGTGTTCTGCGTTGACGCTGCCATCCGCCGGAATGAATGGAGACTGGGTGCGCCAGGAAAATGTGTCTAACAGCATTAAGCTTAGTTTGTTACACACACATACCCTGAGGTGTGTGGTTACCGCACGCATTTGAGTCTGTTTGCTGAAAATGTGAAAGACGTTCCTGCTTTGTACCCTTTGTCTTTCTCCAGGAAATGAAAATGGATATTGGCAGATGTTACGAATAATTTATGCAGCAGCCAATTCGCTGTGTTAATTCAGGCTGTGAGGTTCCGTTTATGCTACTAAGTGAACGTTATTGTCGTCTTTGGGCTTTCAGAATACTGTCCTTGTGTAGCAGTTTCACCGTATTCACTCCTGCTTTTTATTGTTTTTTGATGATTATAGTTTCATATTTTTTTCAATGATCATGTTTCTTGTGCGAAATTAAGTGTTGTGAATAAATTAGATATTGGCAGTCCAGTAAATAGTAAATACTAGCTCATCCATACTCCTCCTCAGTTCTATCAGTACATTTAGTACAATTTCAACACAGGGTAATGTCAGATCCTTCGTCAAATGAAGGAATTTTTTTACCGATTAATATTTTGCAGAATATTAATATTATAGAAATACATTTTAAAAATGTTCATATCTCAAAATCTGTGGGATCTATTGCACGTGTCATTCTGCTCACATTATTAAGTGTGCTACTGGGGTGTCCAGGTTTATATTACGTTATAAAAATAGCATATCATTAATTAATCAGTGTAATGCTAGAACAAATGGGAGACCACATTTTGTTTTAATTACAGGGAATTCAGTTTCTCCTGGAAAACGACCTTCTAGAGAACACTCCGGAAGACATCGCACAGTTCCTTTACAAGGGGGAGGGTTTAAACAAAACCGTCATTGGGGATTACTTAGGAGAGCGGTAAGCTTCAGGTTTCATTACTGCTATAAATACATTTTATATTGAGGAAATTGAAATTGTTTTCATTATTGTACAGACTACATGCTGCGTCCACAAACCTAGACTCGTTAATGAAATGATTCATGAATGAAATCCTATCTACCAGTCATACCTATAAAAGATGCTGCTAAACTCCTTTAGACCATTCTGGTGGCCTGGAACAATATTATTCTTTTTATATTTAAATATTATTCTAATTTTGTTTTGCAGTCTAAGAATTATCCTTTCAGTTTTAATATATGAAATCAAAATAAACATGCAACATCCAGAAACAGCCTGTGGGTAAAATGTTTAGACTAAATCCAATACCCTGCCAGTGTTTCTTTCGGAATCCACATTATTCGTGTCTGTAGTGGCTCACCAAGGGCCATGAGGCTTAGTGTAGATTCCAGTTTGAGATGATTCCCATCAGTGGTCTTTTGATCATACTGAGCATTGAAAACTGAGACTATGTCTTTTAAGAGGTGGCTTACTGCTTCCAAAATTTATTTGGTGACTTGAATTAGGTTGTGCATTCTAGATTACTGCAAAGGGAGATGTATGACATTCTTTACAGAGCAGTTGTGTAGTTCAGGTGCAGGTAGGTCTCTCCACTACTAGTGAGGAACCTTCTTTTCAGGGAACAGTTAATATTCCCTGGATTCCTTGAAAATCACAAAAATGTTTTGTTTCCTCCTTTTTTAGGGATGAATTCAATATTAAGGTTCTCCAGGCCTTCGTTGAGCTACACGAATTTGCTGATCTGAACCTTGTGCAAGCTTTAAGGTGAGCTGAACATTTCCTTCATGATCCTGAAGAGAGTCCGAAGCCAGCCCTGATCTGCTTCTGGAGAGCTTGCTCCTCTCGGCGTCTACACTTTATCACATTGAATTTATTGGCAGGAACACAGTGTTCTGCTGTTTTTTCCCCCAATTGTTACTGGTTAAATATTTGGAGTCCTATTTTCCACTATGTAGCTGTATTCTGTTTTATATTTTTGATTTTTTTGAACGGCTTTGGAACATTTAAGCATGTTTGACAATAAAACGTATCTGGATGGATACCAGTTCAGTAACCAGAAATGTTCATTTATTGCTGGTATATTTAATATAGTATGTTTCTACTGGCTGCTAAAGGGAGAGGCAATAGCTAAGCACTGAGCATGTGTGGCTCTGGTTCATTACTCACATAGCAGTTCGGGGCCATTAGCTTCTCCTGAGTGTGGAGATACACACTGAGGGCTGCAGGCTGGTTGTTATTGCTCCCCCCTGCTGGATAAAGCTGAGAACTGCTGGGAGACATGGGTACCACTGAGAGCACCTGTGTGCGTTCTTCAGAGACACGGGCTGCTTCTGACTCACTGAGTCTGTCATCTCAGCGCCTCTCTCCGTCTCACTGGCTTCTATGCTGCCTCTCTCTCCCCCAATCTCACGCTCTTCTGTCTCATACTTCCTGCCCACCAGGCAGTTCCTGTGGAGCTTCAGACTCCCAGGTGAGGCCCAGAAGATCGATCGCATGATGGAGGCCTTTGCTTCTCGTTACTGCCAGTGCAACCCAGGGGTCTTCCAGTCCACAGGTAAGACAGAACGGGAGACGGGTTCCTCCATGCAAGATTTTACCACCCCACGTTGTCGCCTTCCTAAAATCACGATTCAAAATATTTGGCTTATATGACACTGAAGAGAGACCACATTTGTGGCGTTTTATTTAAGGAACGGCTTTTCTGCGGCACTTACGTGTTGAACATAGATGATGCCTTTGAGCTTTGCCTGCATTCCTGCTCAGCTAATACACCTGAGTATATAACGTTCACAATTATAATATGCGCAAAGAGGTCTGCAGGAAAAGCCATGCAGCTTGAAATGCTGTTTATTTATCATTTCTTTTCCCTTCACGTTGAGACCTGACCAAAGCACTGTCACTAACCTGACGGATGCGTTTGTGTGGTAATCACTCTGAGGAGACCAGGCCTTCAGCACAGCCAGACGAAATGGACAGGCGCCTGCTGAACAACTAATGCAGTGCTACGATATATTTTGGGACCTACTGGCTTTACGTGCCTCAGTATATTTATTGCTTTCACTGCCACTGTGCCCAGCAATTTATGAATTATACAGTCGGTGTCAAAGTTGTAGCAGATGTAATGTTAGGGAGGGAAAGATTTCAAGAATGTCAGGTCAGTGAAATTCGTATCATTTTCACATAGCGCCTTTCAGAACAGAGTCGCCCCAAGAGAAAGAATGAAAGAAGGAAAGAAATAAATAAAGCGATAAATGGGATGCTATGGTAGCATTTAGGAAAAAGGGGATATTTAATAAATGTATTTAAAATACACTGTCCATGATTAAAAGCTGCATTTTTAATATATACTTTGATTTTGGGTATCAGGCCTGTGTCTGATTTTTACATATGAAGTTATAAAGTAACCATTCCAACTGACTGGCCCATAGGGGGCACTCGGGTACCGCCCTCCCAGATGTGTGTGTGGGGGGGAATATAATATATATATATATTTTATCAATGTCAGTTTTACTTAATAGTGTGTGTCTACATGCAGTCTGAATTATTTAAACAACATTTCCACAAACTGACCCTCATTCAACAGTGAATTTCCACCGACAGAGTTCCACCAATCATTTCTCTTCTTGGGCGCTCATCAAAGTGCCCCAGAGGTGCAGCGAAATAGCCAATCGTGTACGGTTGCTAGGCGAATATAATAAAGATTTCGCCTATCAGCATCGCCGAATTAAATGGTTTTGGGGCGCTGGAAATTTCGCCCCTGCGACAGAAATTGCGGGAAAGTTTTGGATGGTTCTCAGGTCAGTCAGTCAGAGAGAGACGATGGCGACGACGACAGTTGAGGGGCAGCTTCCAGCAAGTTCCGTGAGATTGTTATTGAATTACCCTTTTGCAAGAAGGACGATGGTAGAAAAGAAATGCACGTTAAGGAGCTGGGACCCGACAAGCCCGAAATAAATATCACCCAGCCAACTAAGGAAATTAAATCATGATTGTGAAATTGTTGTCATTTCTGACTGTTCTTTTGAATGCTTATACTGGACTAGGAAGGGAAATCTATTGGTACGTCAGCCCCACCGAGAATTTTTTTTCACCAGCCGCCACTGCATTCCAAATAGGCTAAAAAATGGCCGATTCAGCATAAGCCATGCCCAGGATAAGTGATCCTCAGAGCAGCTCTTCAGCTGTATCTTTATGTGTGGCACCCTGCAGACACATGCTACGTCCTGTCCTTCGCCATCATCATGCTCAACACCAGCCTGCACAACCCCAATGTGAGGGACAAGCCTGCGGTGGAGCGCTTCATCTCCATGAACCGCGGGATCAACGAAGGAGGGGACCTGCCCGAAGAGCTGCTCAGGGTGGGTGCGCTTCTCGGGGCTCAGGCTTCTCCACTCGCCCATGAAATCCTTTAGATACCATATTTAATATTCTGCCTTGCTTAAAAATGCCATGTAGTCCCCTCTCTACGAATCCCTTATGCGCGATCCCATTGCTGCTTAGGGAAACTGCAGTAGGTATATACATTTAGATCTGGTTACCAATCACCATAACTTGTGGATGGCAGAAAAGATTCTGTAACATCTCTTTTAAAATGCATGAATCTTTTTTTTTTTTTTTTTTTTTTTTTTTACAGAATTTGTACGAAAGCATCAAAAATGAACCTTTTAAAATCCCGGAAGATGATGGAAATGACCTGACACACACATTCTTCAACCCAGACAGAGAAGGGTGGCTGTTAAAACTTGGTTAGTATGGTGGAGTTCCTCCTGGGTTCCTTCTGGAACTCTTTCTGAGTTCTTCAGGCTTCACACATAACTTGCTGTTTATTGCTTTATTGCTTTTCAATCCTCTTGGCGTTTCTACTGGCTGCCCGGCTGCATGACACTTCATCTGGATATTGGGATGGACGTCCCGAAATCACTTTGCCCCCATGGTGCCCACATGCAACCTGTGCACACGCTCTTGCAGCGTCTGAGATAGATTTTATCCCCCTGTGTCTGCTCACTGCATGTCCTTTCCTTCTAACTCAGTGATAATCGCAGGGGCACCACAGTATTTTAATTTTAAAAACACAAGGGTAGATGTATTAATAAACCAAAGTGAGAAATTATACTGGCAGGAGACGACTGTGTTCAGATTTACTGGGCCAGCTCCCAAGCCCGATGGTTAGGTGGATTATATGAATTTTATGAGGCAAACAGCCTCTTGGAAATATATGCAGAAATTTGCTTAAGGGTCAGTGAGTACATTGGTATGGACTGATAATATATTTGGATTTGCCACTGTTTGCAGTGTGGCTTGCAGTTGGAGAGGGGATTTTAAAAATTATCTTGAGTATGTGTAGTGTTGGTCTGGCCAATATTATAACAGCTCCAGTAAATGTTTAGTAAGGGGAGGGTCTTGGAATGTGTTTTGGTAGGACCCCCCCCCCCCCCCCGCCCCCATTTAAAAAGTGTCAAAAAAAACGTACAGTGCGGTCAGTAAGATTCAGGAAAAGCAGTAACATCTAAGGACAGCAGAGACTGATTCGGGCAGCCAGAGCTGGAGCAGAGAGCCAGGAGGCGCGGCGCTGAATCTGCTGCCGACGGCGGAACACCAGCCGCCCCCTTTTTCCATCTTGGCCTCCAGCGTCCGTGTTTCACAAACACGTGTGAGACGTTTGTTGGAAAAAAAAAAGCTGGACACCTCTCTGCTTTGTGTATTTATATAAAATATCTGATATCAGAGGAAAGAAAAATATTCAACAGGGGCTTTTTTTGTGTTTATTATGTAGTAAAAATCCTCATATTTATTATTTTTTCATGTTTTATCTCTGAAGTTTGACTAAATCCCTACTTATTTATTGCTTATTTTTTCTGCTGTTTTGAGTCGGTTTCGCTTGTTTTATAGTGCCAGGTGGTTTAGTTTTATTACCGTTCTTTTTCGTTCCCTTCACACCCGTGATAATCCTTCGATACTGAAGCTGCTCTGGAAACCCTAACCGTTCCCTTAGGTCCCGCCCCTCACCACTGCTTAACCTCTCTGTCATTGGTCGTACGCCAAAGCCATGTCAGTGCAGGCCTGGCTGCATGCTTTCTGCACAATGTGGAACAAAAAAAACAAAAAAACAAATATCACCTCTTCAGGGCAGCATTGGCTGCAGCCCACGATGTGAAATTCTTGGCAGTTTCAGTAGGTCCCACTCTCTCATTTCATGCTGTCTGCCAGACTCTGTGGTTACTCCCTACAGAATTGGATGCTTTTCCATCCTAAGGATACATTTACACTTGACCTTTAGAGTCCCCAGCACCATAACCTGCTGATTTCATTCCATCGTCTCATTCAATGACCATTTGCGCCTTTTGCATTGCATCCCAAAGTGCCAGAGGGACATAACTCTCTTCGCATTGGATAAGCTGACCATTAAATGCATATCCATTAACCAGGCATCCCAAGCTCAAATAACCTGGGGGGGGGGCATTGGCTAGGAGGTGTTCAGCTCAAGAGGGATGCTTGATTAAATTTTTTTTTTAGCCAGAAAGAGAAATGTTATAGAATAAAAAAAAACTAAATGCTGCCCGAATGATCCGCTAATCTGCCAAAAGAATGCTGTTCTGCGGAAAACAAAAGATCGATCTGCTGGCCAGTTATAATAATGAATTAAATGCTTGCCTGGCCCACACTAAACTGTCTATCGTACTTTGAGAGCTCCGCTTAAACCGTCTACGTGTAGCCTGCTGTGAGGAAGAATTCTTATATAAATTTAAATACGTGGATCACATTACGTAAGAAAATGTTCAAATATAACCTGAACGGATGAGATAAAACCTTGGAGCGGAAGCCAAACCTGTGGGAGTTTATGACAAATTTCAAACAAACTACTGCTTTTTAAAGGTGGAATGACTGGAGTCTCCACGCTGGTTCGGCTGAAATCCTACATGCGATTTCATACGGTTAAAGGATGGTCAGAAGCCCTTTTATAATTTAGAACAATGCTTACCTGAAATATATCTTCTTGCCTTAACAATGTAACTTGGAACAAATCCTAGGTCTACTTTAAGAATAATTATTCTTTCACAAATTGCTTGATTTGTCCCATCTACCATTTGAACTTAACATGCACATAGGCACAAATGTTTAGGCACAAATTCACCGACACCCCATTTGTCCAGATGGAGGAGGCAGGGCTGGACTCAAACCCGAATAAGACTGCCCCCCCCCCTCCATGCCATCACATCACACATTTTATAATCTCTGGAAAAGAATTTTGTTACAGCACCTGCCCTTGTCATTTACTGAGATGATTCTGAGATTTATGATTCCACTCAACCCTGACATTCAGACCAAATGAACTGCAGTAATAATACTAACAGGTACTGCAAATAAACTATCCTACACCTTATTCTCTACTCCTTGTGCAAATGCTTGGTTACGGTTGTTAGTATTAGTTTGTTGGTTAAACCCTTTGATCATGCACTCTGAAAAATGTTCATTGTTATACATAATCCCCCCCCACAGATTTTAAAAAATACATGTGGTAATGAACAAACCATGAACCTGAACACTTTGCACTTCTACTTTGAACAAATATTGAGTTTCTCAGATGACTTTTCAACATATGTTTTGGTTTCGATGAACAGTCCCAAATGAGAGACATGGTGTACAGCAATTTGCTGCACTGTTCCAGAGCACCTGCTCCTTCTTCCTGAAAGGTTTTGTATCTCTATCTGTTGTTCCTTACAGGTGGAAGAGTGAAGACCTGGAAACGAAGATGGTTTATATTGACTGACAACTGCCTATATTACTTTGAGTACACAACGGTAAATGTCGCATGGATTATTCTATAAAAAATATGTAAACCATATAGGAGTTTGGCATTTATGAGCCTTAATACAGCATGTAGGGTTTATGTTCAGGCTGTAGCCTATTTTAGAAATCTGCAACTTTAAGGTCAGGAACCATATCCTACAGGCAGGGTAGAATGAGAGCATGGCTTTCTTACTGGGTTACGTTTGCCCTTTACAAAAGATTATGCCTCTGTGCTTTGACATTAAGAATTGGTCATGTGTATGCAGTAACCCTGAAGTATAAGTTTCCGTTACTTAAATTCCGTTTCAGAATCTCAGCAATATTTTCTATGGTTCTGTATGGTTAGTCACTCTGTACAACAGCACGTAATTAGAAAGGAATTCACTGAGATGTGCTGTCTCTGACAGGACAAGGAGCCTCGTGGGATCATTCCGCTGGAAAACCTCAGCATTAGGGAGGTCGAAGAGCCCAGGAAGCCTGTAAGCACAATGTTTTGACCCCCCCCCCCCCCAAAGAGTAGAAATACTATTGTCTAGTAGAGCTATTCCTCGTTTTTTTTCTTGAAGCAGCCTTCTCATTGGTACATTAACATTACAGTTAACCTATAGACTTACATGAGCGCATTGAAGAGTCACCTCATGTTGTTCTTTTTCTTGCAGAACTGCTTTGAGCTCTTTAACCCGAATCATAAGGGCCAGGTGATCAAGGCCTGCAAGACCGAGGCAGACGGCAGGGTGGTTGAAGGGAACCATGTGGTGTACAGGATATCGGCTCCCACACCAGAGGAGAAAGAGGAATGGATCAAGTCCATCAAGTAAGGACTTCCTGGACAGTCCGTCTATCCTCTAAACTGAGAGTGTCGGCTGATAGCCTCACACTTGCCACCGTTGCCTTTGGCTTACTCACTGGGGGGTCTTTACGTGGCAGAAATGTAAAGCGCATTGAGACAATGTAATGTTGTGATAATGCGCTATATAAATAAAATTGCATTGCATTGCATTGCACAATGAGTACATTGATACTGAACCTCTTAGATTAATATTGAATTGGGCCAGCCAATTACTGCCTCTTTTGTATGGTTTGGTTTGAAGCTTCATAACTTCCGATGTAGAAGTTAGAGAGACATGCCAGATACTTAACATCAAAGCGGACCATCGTACCATTAATTGCAATGACTTGCATAATTGAAATTCACAACCTTTCTATAATTTATGGACAATAGAATGTAAAAAAGTTGAACAAGTTCAAAAATGCAACTTAGTGTTTTGGTGTTCTGTGATTATCTCAAAAACTATATGGTGGATTTGGTCAAATTTATACATATATGGTTCCCAGTTTTCTTTTATACATGTGCTCCCAATGTGGCATCATTTACTCGAACCTAACAGGCTTTACTGAGGAAAGAGTACATGATGCAGCTGTACCAAACCTATGCAAAATGGCTGAAATGTGGCTAGCAATATTTCAGGGGGATAATTCAGTGTTTCTAAA
Organism: Brienomyrus brachyistius; assembly: GCF_023856365.1. Taxonomy (NCBI): domain Eukaryota; kingdom Metazoa; phylum Chordata; class Actinopteri; order Osteoglossiformes; family Mormyridae; genus Brienomyrus; species Brienomyrus brachyistius. The sequence continues at coordinate 19,783,503 of NC_064537.1, read as the reverse complement.
TGCATTACCACATGTGGCTCAGAACTGACATTTTCTCACATAAAACACAAATTTCAAGGGAAATCTATATTTTGTTTACACATGTGCCAAACCTACCCACAACCTATCCAAGACAAAGGTGTATAAAACAACATACTCATGCATTTTAATACAGTAGACTATGATGTACTATAATGCAGCTGTTAGTAACGAAAATGTTCCTTATAAAATTGTGGAATACAGAATTATAAAAAAAATTGAAAAAAACAAAGGAGAAAAGAGTAAAATGTAAGAACTGTAAAGATGCTCTTACAGTGTACAAAGGTCGCTTCCTCCATTACAGCAATGGATACCTCACGTTCTTCCTGAATCATTCCCCAAAGTCATCTTCTGAGCTCCCTAGATGGGGACTGTGATACTCTTGGCATCTTATGTCTTCCCAGACAGCTAGAAATGTCTACTTGTTGACAGCCGCTCAGAGGGAAATCCTTTAGAAAAAGACAGTAGTTCTTAGAAACGTTAAAATCATCTCGTATTACATGGGCTTTTCCTTCCTTAAAGCTCATTACTCACCAAGGCAGGCTGCAGAGAGATTTACTGCCATGCGGCACTGCCTTGCAATCATTTGTGAGGCATCTGCATCTGAATAACAGCTCAGCATTTGAATTAGAAAAGCAGCTGTGAAAGTATGAAATTATACAAATGCAGGGTAGTTTGTGCCACTGAGGTTTTAAAGTACATAATTTCAACCACCAGAGGTTGGAGTAAACCAGGCTCAGGTAATAATACTGTAGTATTTCTACAAGGTCCTTCAAAATAAAGTTGTTTCTGTCCAAAAGATTAAGGTCTGCATTATGACTCATGGTCAGTTTATTCCAGAAATGTCAGCAATGTGGAATGATCACAGAATTTCCATCAGTCTACGGTAAACGTGCACCATTGTGTATTTGTTCCCTTTGTTAAAATGGCACAGGAGTGTGAAACAGCAAATGAACATCTATCCATCCATCGTCCACATCTCCTAATGCTTTACAGGGAGCCTACCCGAGGAAGCGAGAGACATTGGATGGCATGACAGTGTATATTAACGTTTGTAATTGTATTTTTCCCACCCAAATTAAGTACTTAAAGTCTATTACATATTAATAATCTGAAGAAATAATCCTTTTGAAAGCACTGTTTTGTGCATGTTTAATGTTAGACATTAGTTTAGTTATCCTTCTTTCATGTTCCAGTATTAAGCAGTGAATCTGTGCTGAAGGTGGTATGTGTTTTGGATGCTAAGAAATTCCTCAGCTCAGAAAGATGATGGGTGGAAAAAAATAATCTTTGGAAACCATGGAAACTAAACTGGGTCACACTGCAAACTTTTCCCCCTCTTCTTTATATAAAATCCAGTTTGTTGAAACATGCATACATTTCCATATCAAAGACGTCTCTGATATTGCATTAAAGTACCGTTTTCCATTATTTCTCTGTTCCACAGGGCCAGCATCAGCAGAGATCCTTTCTACGACATGCTGGCCACCAGAAAACGAAGGATTGCTAACAAAAAGTGAGAGCTGCGCAGACAGCAAGGAGGACGGGCTCAATTCCCAAGTGGTCTTCCAGACATTCAGTACACCAGGGATGCTGGCCCAAAGTGCAGAAGAGCAGGCATGACATCAGTCCGGACTGACAGCTAAACAAGAGAATGTGAAGCCAGCCCCGTAGCTGTGGTATTTTTTAACTACACCCCCTACTTCCACAGTGTGATTATTATTTTAGCGTCTTTAGTTGCAATTTTTAACTACCTATGCATGTTCATAGATCCAGCGTGATCTCAAAACATAGCTATATAATCAAAACAGAATTTTTATGAGTATAATTTTTATGAAAAAAAAACGGGAAATTTGTAATTTAAGGAAAATTTTGTTATATATGTCCCCTAAATTGTGCATCCTGAAGGGAAGGTATTTTAAGCAGAAAGGAGAACTCGCAGCTCCACCTCCACCACATTCATCAACAATTTCAAATGGAGAATGGTCACCTCTTCCCCGTGTGAAATCAGCATGTCGATCACCTCGCTTACTTTAATGCCACAGGCATAAAGGTGTCTAAAGAAAAATCACGTAAGACATGGAAAAGCCAGGGCTGAATACCAGGAAGCTGTACAATTTTGTATAACAGAATAATGAACATACAGAAAAAGAAACAAATGCGGCAGAAGTGGGTTATAGACCCCTGGCAGGTCTTGTTTTGGTGTGCTGTAACACTCATCAACATTTAAGAAGATATTATAAAGAATGTTCACAACATTCCACATCAGTCTGATTTTTTAAAACATTGTTAAAAGAAACACCTTTTTTTTTTTGAAGTACCAGAGTCAAAGCTTTTTAGTATCCTTATGTATAGGAGCTAACATAAAAGTACCTGTTAGTTTAACAAATATTACAATGGAATCTATTTTATTATTGTTTTATTTTCCAATATTACATTGTATTGTGGAGAAACAATGTTTGTGACGAGTTTGTGATTGAACATCCAATACCAGTTTGCGTTTGTATTTATTTTCTTTACTCAGTTGCAAGTTCCATTTGTGACTGTTGGAAGGCAGATTCTTAAGTTATGTGTAAATAATGTACATACTGTATTTTGGTGTGAATTTTATTGCATGTAAAACCTTACGGCTGTAGCTTTCATCAGTTTAGGTGTCAATGGTCAGCTGACAAGGTAACATTTGGAGTGAGCAAGTATGGTACGGGGGATAGGAATGGATGTTGAAGAGAATGGTGATTGATGAGGCTGAAGCCAGCAGTGTTTTACATGGGAATGAAAATAAAAACCCTGATCTAGGGTAAAATCAGCTGCTGAACAATGCATTGTGGGATGGCACACATCCTGTATTAGCTGTACGTATGGCAGTGAACAGAACATGTGCGACAATGATGAAAATAATCCAAACAATGGACCCAATGTATATCTGAAGGGCAGACAAGTTAACCACCTACACAAAGAATCATCCCTGAAAAAGACACACGGACATCAGTCTCAATGCCAGCAATAATTTGTCCAAATGTTTTTTTTTTTTTAAGCAAGATGCAACAAAAGCATGAACTCAACAACAAAAAGCTTACATGTATAACTTCCAATCAGAACTGTCAATAATAATAATTAACGACGAGTAATTTACAGTAATTGCATTTGTTAATGTTGACAGGCCTAATATAAATATGTTTATATACAGAGCCCTACTTTTAAACAGTAATCTGCATGGTAGACTAAATTCTGAAAAGAAAAAATACAAGACCATGACAATGCATTTTTAAGGCGTTTTCTTTATACATGTTTTTACAGCGTAGAAATTTTACATGCTACAGAAGGGTAGAATATTAACCATAATTTCATTTTGTAGAAAAAAGCAAACCATAACCATTTAAATGAGACATGCCCATAGTAAAGGGTCCAAACTATGTAGTGGAAATTTATTAAAACAAAAAAAAAATATTTTTTCTATTAATATTCCTGATACAGGAACGTTCATGTATAAAAAAATAACTGATAGTACAGTTCAAATACAATTCACAGTATTCTTTCTGAAGCTAGAAACTCAAGTGGATTTTTGCCTTAGAAAGCAGAACTAGTTCGATGAGCAGACATGTTACACGATTTATGGAGGTTTATGGAACATGGTTTTCAGTGAAAGCCAACAAATCCTTTCCAGTGATGAGCTGCTAGAGGAGAAAAATAAGTGTGTAAAACTATGCTCTCTAGCCTGTCCAGGTTATTGTCATTGGGGTGCAAGTGTACGCAACACAACAACCAATTCACTCAGTATCAGATTCTATCCTGTGGATATGGTGACATCCCAACTCTGAAGGCAACAGCCAAGTACTTAGCCATTCCTTTAATGAATCTTTTTAGCTTCCATTCATCCTAGGAAAACACCGTAAAAAGGAAAGCAGTCTCATTTAAAAGTGACAAAGTCCTGAGTCTATGAGCAGCAGCTGAGATGTTAAGCTCCAGGCTTCTTCTTTGATTACAGTTCATTATTAAATATATTTCAGTCGCATTCTAAGGATGTTTACTATGATACTTTTTACCACATGTTAAATGAACATTTCAGCTTAAAAAAAAAAAAGAATATCTAAAACATCTTCTGTGGTAAAAATACAGTATAATTTATGATTAAAGCACCACTTTCCCATTAGCAGGATTTAATTTGTTCGGCATTTGAAATTCACTTCTTTTGAAGAAGGCGTTCACAAAATCCATGGTCTAAAAACAAAGACAAGGAAATACAGAATGTTGGTAACCATCTTGAAAAGGTACAAAGAAATGCATATTATACTGCACAAGCTGCTTATTTTAGAAAGATCTGCCTTACCATCACACTATTACACCTTTTAGCCAAAAATCATACAAGAAAGCGCTTCAAAAAAATGTCATAAACTAGATGCTGTCAGAATGACAACCATGTACTCCCTAGTCTCAAAATTAAATCAGTTCCACACCTTCTCCTATACAAAGTCCCTGTTAAATTTGAAAATGATCCGACAAACACTATCGGGCTAACGAGGTCAAGTGTCTGAGGCTGCCCTTTTATTTGGTACCACTTTCCAGTGCTATTTCAGTTTTTGAGTGATTTGTTTCAAAATTTGATCATTTCCAGAGTTTCACCCATGCAACACTTTTGCAAAGTTTGAAAAAGATTTATGAAATACTTTTCAAGTTATCACATTAATAAGATAAATGTGTATGGTGGTGGACCAATCCCAAAACAATATGTATTCCTCATCTGGCCAATACAATTAATCTGTCTTTTATGGAAGGTCAGAATGTTGATATCAATCCTTACCTTCACTGAACGGAAAAAAAATCATGTTTTCATTCTGTTTTTAAAAAATGAAATGCGCACAATCAGTCTTCAAGACCCACATATTACGCTGCATTTTTTTGTGTTAAAAACGTTTACATTTCCAGTTTTGTATTCCCTACAGTAAACAAACCTGATTCAGTCTAAAACTGTGTAATTTATCGTAAGGCTTCATGTGACAGATATCTGAAGATTCTACAAACTGACATTTAATGCAATGCCTTTTCTTTCTGCAACATATGTATAGCTATGGACCATCAGGGAATTTGTCCTAAACCCTAAAAATCTCTCACCAACTTCACATCTGTCCATGTTACTGCAGGACAAGCGTCTTCCAGTGTCTCTACTCCCTCCCATGTCCTCACAAGTGGCTTGCTCTAAAAACACAATTAAAGCCTGCTAAATGAGATCAGCTGCACTGTAAGACATATGAGCAGAATGCTCACACACTTACAAAGGTACATAGTTGCCACTGAAAAAGTGGGTCTCAGTTTTGTTTAAGATTCAAATGGTCCCACTTACCCTTGTTTCTTTCAGTCTTATAGAGGAAAGAATCTTCATGCTCCGAGTCTCTGTGGTCCGTCTCTGCACTCAGGCCATTATGAGAGCATGCGTGAGTGTTACTCTTTGACTGAGATGTGGCGTTCCCTACACAAAAAAGAAATACTAATTCATTGTGTGTGTGTGTGTGGGGGGGGTTCTAATTATGACAGCAAAACTGACTCAGTGTTGCCATCTGGTGTAAGGGATGTGTGATGCAGGCAATTCAGCCTTTAATTAAAAAAAAAAAAAAAAAGGAAAATGTATTTCACCTGTGGAAGCTGCTCACTGAAGTGCAATGAGCTCCACAACACGCACAAGCTTAATCACCTGTATGGCTGTGGTGCTGCAGCCCACTGTGAGTGTGATGGCTGTCCTCAGTCCGGCAGCGTTTGCCAAAGGCTGGGCGCTCTTCCCCGTGGTGCTGCCGCTTGCGGCTTGCCTTGTCGTAGTCGCTACCACGGTGCTCCTCACCACTTAGGCTGGAGCGGCTCTCGCATGGGGAGTCTGCCTCATGTCTCGACCTCTTCTTCTTCTTGTGCTTCCTGGAGCTGCCGTCGGAGTTCCTCTCAAATGTATCTTGGCCCCTGAAGAGGTACGACACACAGGATGCATGAACAATGGCCCTGTCAGCCCTGCAATCTATGCCCAACTCCTCCCACGACCCCAGGCCTCTGCAGTCTCTAGCTACCCCCTCCTAGCCCAATTTTCCCTTAATTTGTCTCAAAACTAAACAGGCTCCAGATCTGCTATACAATGTTCATAGAGAGTCTGAAAAAGATCCGTCACACGTCTTCTGATGCCACCTACCACTCCTGCTTCAATTTTGGTGCAATTTGTCTTCAAATGAAATCGGGTTAGATCTTCATGTAATGTTTTGTGGTTACGAGATCCAAATATTTTTGATTTATCACATTCACAAGGCCAAGTCTAGGGCTGCTTAATCATTTTTCAATCATACCCCTCTGCAGTCACATTCTTATATCACACTGATTGTACCATGTTTGTATTAGCAGGAAGAACCCATTGCATCAAAACCAACTGCACCCTTTTTAGGCCCGTAGAGCATCAATAAATGACAGCACTGCATTACACCACAGGACACGATCCCAAATAATAAAAATAGTGGTACAATATATTTTTTTCTGGTCTGATCCCGATACTGATACCAAATTTTCCCTTTTATCAACTAAGCATTAAATTAAATATTTGTATCAATACATTTCAATTACCATTGGAAAACTAGCTGTGTTTAGTGTTGTAGCAACACTGTGAGTAATGCTATGAATAGGAAAATATATTGCAGGCCAAAAAAAAAGGTCGCACACTAATATTTCACCGGACCGCCTTTAGCTTTGATTACGACGCATATTCGCTAATGCATTGTTCCCACTTGCTTGTGCAACATCAGTACTTTTGTCATCCAGATTTGCATTTCTCTTCAGGGTCTTGTATTGGTAAAAGGTGAGCTGAAACGTTCCATGAAGTCTCTTTCAGCATGTCTCAAAGACTTTCAATGGGGTTAAGGTTATGACTCTGTGGAGGCCAATTCATGTGTGAAAATGATTCTTCGTGCTCCCTGAACCACTTTTTGACAGTTTGAACCTGAAGAATCTTGGCATTCTTGTCCTGGAATATGCCCATGCCAGGAATGAGAGATAATCCGTTGAAGGGATAACCTGGCCATTCAGTAGATTCAGCTACTCGGCCGACTTCACTTTATCGCCGCGTAACGTTGCTAAGCTGTAATAATAATCCAATCATTGCCTCTTAAGTACATGCGGATGTAAATTCAAATGTTTTTTTTGGCCAGGCAGTGTATGATGACCATGCTGCTCAAACGAAGGACATGCCACTACCTACAGGATGACATCCACTGTCAACATGATTTACAAAAGCTTGCTGCTTTGTTTTATTTAATAACAAAAACATTTCTAAGTGCAAGTTGTGCATTTTGTTGCCAAACTAAATATAGTCAAGAAATAAAATCATAAAAATCACTGTATCCCAGGGATGTAATGATATCAGCTCAATATTTATCATGATATTTTTTCGTTTTTCTTTCTTTTTTAAATAATAAATCAGCATTTTTTTTATTTGCATAAAATGTGTTTTCCTTTTAAAATGTTTCTGTTTTCCTTCCTTTAAACCTAAGTATGGCAAAAAATTAGCATGGATTGTCTTTAGCGATGGACGGCTGACCTATCTATGTATGATGTATGTATGTATTTGATACTTAAGGCTCTCTGTCACATAAACTTACCAATGCTCCCGATACTTGTCCTTTGCTTTTTTCTTTTTCTTGGACTTTTTGTGTTTCTTGGTGTGACGGTCCTCAGAGTGCTGCTCCTGTATGGGTAGTCGCATGTGGGAGCCTCTGGCACGGCCAGGGGGTGGCGATGCAGTGGCTTGGGGCGAGTGCCTGGCTCTGCCGTGGTCTCCGTCCTGAGTGTGGTGCCCCCGTCCTCGTCCCTCCTCTGAACGGCGCCTCTGGCTGCAGAGCTCCTCCCGGCGACGGTACCCCAGGAGCCTGTCGTAATCATGGTCGTGTTCACCGTGTCTACGGTCTCGATCTTCTTTGGACCGGTGGTAGTGCTCCCTGCTGTAGTGTCCAAAGCGATCCCAACGTCTCTCTGCCTCCCTATCCCTGTGGTGTCGGTCCCGACTGCGAGACCTGTCCCTATAAGAGCGGTAGCTCCGGTCATGCTTGTAGCGGCTCCGGTCCCAGCTCCGGTCCCGGCTCCTCTCACGGCTCCGGTCCCGGCTCCTCTCACGGCTCCGGTCCCGGCTCCTCTCACGGCTCCGGTCCCGGCTCCTCTCACGGCTCCTCTCACGGCTCCGGTCCCGGCTCCTCTCACGGCTCCGGGCCCGGCTTCTCTCACGGCTCCGGTCCCGGCTTCTCTCCCTGCTCCGGTCCCGGCTTCTCTCACGGCTCCTCTCCCTGCTCCGGTCCCGGCTTCTCTCACGGCTCCTCTCCCTGCTCCGGTCCCGGCTTCTCTCATGGCTCCGGTCCCGGCTCCTCTCCCTGCTCCGGTCCCGGCTTCTCTCACGGCTCCTCTCCCTGCTCCGGTCCCGGCTTCTCTCACGGCTCCTCTCCCTGCTCTGGGCCCGGCTCCTCTCCCTGCTCCGGTCCCGGCTTCTCTCCCGACGGTGCCGGTGTTTCTCTGGCCCTCGATCCCAGTTTCTAAAGAGGTGGACTGCTTTATCCACGGCCCCCTTTCCTTCCCTGGCACTGTGTCTTGGGTTGGACTCCTTAGACTCCCCTTTGCTCTCAAACCTGGGTATATGGCCGCTGCTTTCAGAGGTATTTCTCCATGCTGCTTTTGCAGCTTCTGTGCTTTCCTTCACTCTAGAAAGGACACTTCCAGAAACCAGGCTTGGACCAGATGGCAAACTGTTAATGGAACCAGCATCTGTGGAGCCGTGGTTAGAGGCACCGGGAGCATCCATCAAGGTGACAGTGTTGTTTTGAGAAACATCACCAGCGGTTTGAGAGACCACATCAATTGGCTTAGCTTTAACTTCAGTCGTAGTATTTCTATCCAGTGTCAGACCGGGATCAGAGGCCACACTGGACACAGGGTCGGCGAGCTCATTCAAGTGACTGCTAGCTCTTATTCCTTTAGTGGAGGCATTGTTGTCTTGGACAGAGGTACAGCTGCGGGGTTGACCCATTTGGGAGGAGGAGGCTGTAGGAAGCAATGCTTCTTTGCTGGAAAACACCATACAAATAAAGTTTTAATAAGAGCCAAAGATTAAACCACTAGGTTTATGTGTTGCATGTAGACTTGTTAATATGCTTCACAAGTGAATGTTGTACACACTATCAGTATCATGGAAATAACTAAGAGCCCCTGCACTCATTTCCTCAATGTCTTGTACAAGGCAAAAAAAACAAATACTAAAACATACCCAGGCCCAATCTCCACAGGGTTTGTGTCCAGGGTCTCTGTAACACTGGCTGGGGCGTCTCTGCCGTCACCCACTCTGGGAGACGGATTCTGAGAACAACTTAGGCCCAGTGCCTCAGGAGAGACCTGCAAAACACCAACATTCATACTCTTGAACACCTGATTTAATTTGAAAATAAAAACTGGGTATGGAGAATTGATTTTAGATGAATCAACACACTAACAGTTTACAAGTTAGTATCGGTATGTTTGAGGTATAAATATGCACCAACAATATACATTAATATTTAAACAAAGGGGGAAAGTGCCTCATTGGCATTTGTGAAAAAAATATAGCAGAAACTCTATAATGCCACTTAATATTGTCTTGTATCGCCATTGTCTATCTCTTATTGCCATGTGGCCATTTTCCCACCTGCAGCAGATAATAACAAGGGTAAGATATCATTACCTTCTCACTATGGTTGACACCATTGACCTTGTGTAGCCCATTCTGGCTTGGTCTACTGCCATTATGGGATGGTCCCGAGCCATTCTCCCACACATGGGTCTCTGCGGTAATAACCCTGCTGCTCCCGTTTACAGCGGGCATGCCATGAGGCCCAGCAAGGCCATTCTCCATGGCTCCTCCTTCCTGGTCGGACTCTTCGGAGGACTCCTGGCCGTAGGGCACCAGGAAAGCGGCACAGTGGTTATGGGAAGTGCCGTTCACACGGGAGCCCTGAGAGACGTGGGGAAGGCCGGGCCGGGACACTGCAGCTGGCAGATTTTCTGAGGTAGACCGTGAGCAGGAAGAGGAGGCAGTGGCAGTGGACGATGAGGGTTGTGTTTGTAGCTGGGAGGTAATGGATGACGAGCAGCTGGGGTTGTAATGAAGGGCTGGCTGGCTCCCGGGAGGCCGCACTGTCTTCCCCTGACCAATGAGGAAGGACAGCTTCTGCCTCTTGGCAGACTCGGGGATCCTGGTGGGCCGATTAAGCACCTGGGAGGCAATGGTACTGGAAGGAATGCTGGACCCTGTTCTGCTTACAAGGCTGCTACTAGGCTTCGAGCAGGAGGGTAGCCCTCGAACGGAGCCGGTCCCATTTACGTGTGGGGAGTTCTGCACACACACACATACACACAAACATAAGCACAGACACACTAGTACTGGTTGTGTACACCTTCAAAGTCTTTGTAACTAGCATGAAATTGGCACAAGCATGATTTTGCTAACAAAAAAAAAAATTCAATAAACAGTTGATTTTTTTATGAGCCATTACTGCCCTCAGGGGAAATTCCTCCCCTGAAAAGTCAGTTATATTTTTAAAGCAATTTATTATCTAATTAAGCGCCATTAAGGAATCCTACCATTTGCTCCATTCCACTGCAAAAACACACAAATTGATTCCCATAGTGGCCAAGGCAAACACGGTTAATGTGACTGTACCTTGGCCATGTGGGGGGGCAGCTGAGGCCCGATGAAGCCGGTAGAGGACGGCTGGGGCCCGGCTGGTCGCGGTGCGAGAATGGGGCGTGGGGAGGACTGGCCAGGCATTCGACTGCAATGGTTGTGTTCCACTCCATTTTTCAAGTCTAGGGATCTGCAACACCCATGCGATGAATGTATGTTACAGCGCCACACAACCCAGAATGAAAGACAGAGATATTCACATAGAGGTCTGACGAAAATACCAAGCATCTTACCTGATGTAAAACAGGACATAGGCTTGTTGGTTGAGGACCGTTCTGATGTCGCTGACAGTGACTGAAGCGTCATTCATCTGATACCACTGACCGCTGCTGGCCTGTAACAAAGCAGAGGGTTTTCAACCACATACTCATGCTGAGCTTGTATTAAAGCATCTCGGGGCAAAGCGATGAATGGAGCCCGCAGGACTAACCTTGATGTAGCAGTAGTAGTGCCCAGCGTGGCAGCTGAATCCCGAGTGAACCAGCACAGCGTACAGAAGGTAATTCAAGGGCTCTCCGTGAGACTGAGACATAAATGGACGCATGTCCAGATGCTCGGGGTACCTCACATCCTGGGGAAAACAAATATTCCATGCTATTCATTGGAAGACTGAGACTTGGAAGAAGTAGCGGAAGAGATTAATAGAGGCAAAGGGCAACAATGGGCCTAAATACTGTGATAGAGGGGCAAACATCTTGAGGATGGAGGGGAGGGGACGTAACATGTAACTGAAACTACTTACTATGTAACGCTAGTTGGCAATTTTATTTTTTGACTAAAAAAAGGCCATCTCTGCTAGGGGCATGACTACCGATTGTCTGCTCATTCATGGCTTCGCCACCCACCCATTAAGAACTTTTGACTGTTGCTTGGGGTAATATAATGAATATATAATATCTATATATTTTCAAAATGAGACACAGAATGATACAATAAAGTTTATCTCAAAATACCTTTTATTGTGTGCGAAAACCAACAGCGCTCCATCCTGATTACAAACAGTGCGAGAGCTTCAGCCGTGATGCCACACAGGCTCTCGGAATTCACCGCTAAAATCAAACCACTCAGTAACTGTCCCATGGGACAGCTGATGGGAGTGAAGGATAACTGGTACTTGTTCCACTTCGTTTTAAAACATTGCCGAATGGCTCAAAGGTTAAAAGTATCATAATTTGCCATATTTATTTTACTGAAGGGAACTGTTTGCATTTACAGTTCTAAATACTGCCTTATTTTCCCAAATATTTTAAATAAACCTTCAATAGTTTCAAAAGATGTTTAACGAGAAAAAGACTACAAACTAGTTCATTTGAAAAACTGTGATAAAGTTTTCATTTTATATATAAACTAATATATTATTCACATATCCAAATGCTATTAAGAACTAAATAAAAGACTAAATAGTCAGAACTTTTTATTTACTCATGTTGGCACAAGGTGATGATTACCATATGCATTTTAACTGGGCTTATTTCACATTAAAAACAAACTTTATGCATTAATTACCGTTTTTAAAAAGTGGCCACAGAATTTTGTAAATACCCCCATTTGTTAGACGGTTGGGGGGCAAAAGTTGCCACCAAATTTTTTTTTTCCAATTTCCTACACTGCTTGGAATTATGGGTAATCAGAAAGTGCAAAGTGCTTTGATTTCTTAGCATATATATCGTAATGGCCAATCTATTTGTATCGCTTAAGAAGCCCCTGCTTGAGTTACTCAGTTAAGATCTTTAGACCAGAGGCATCAGGTTTCATAAATTATTCAGGAATGAGTTTTTTTCCTTTTTTTGCCAGTAACATTCCTTTTTAGAGATCTGAAGCCCACATACACTGTTATAAACCGTATTTTATGATGCGAAGATTCTTTTAAGAAAACAATACTGAGAATAGTCCTACCTTGGCAATCTTTCCACCATTGAAGTTTGCGAAGCGTTTCAGGGAAATGGTCAGCACGCTGGAAGTGCGATGAACGGTGAATCTCTTGGAGGCGGGCACCATTTTTTTACACCTATAAAAAATTATAAAATATGTATTAGACTCAACTTTGCATCCAAGTTACTTTGAATTAAACCCAAAAGTACGAAGACCTGATCTGAATAACTGTTAACCCACTGATAAAGCCTGTAACTAACAAAAATATGGATTGCAGAAGACAATCTTCAGAACAGACAAACAATATTAATGACAAGTGCCTCTTACTTGGTGCATTTGTAGGCATTCTCTCCATCCAGTTGTTCAGGCTTAACAAACTGTTCTAGAGCTTTGGTGATGTTCTGGGCAGTCTGGACATTCACAGGAAAGGAAATCATACAGATTGGATTAATGCAAAGACAAATCTTTATCACTACTTACTGAGTACTGGAGGGGAATATCATGCTTTCTGCTTCCAGTGCAATAAAGAGTATTTGATTGCTGTAACACTACACATTTCTTTTGCTGTTGTGTCTAAATGTGTGCAAGTTACCTTTATTTCCAAAGCAACATCCAGGAAGGGGTCAAACGTATCAGAGACTGCTTTGCAGTTCAGGCATTTCACTAGGAAGAAAAACACAGGAAATTAGCAACACAGGCCACAAAGGCCAACTGAAACAGACAGTGATGTCTTAAACGTATGCAACCTTTATCCATTCCAAATGAGCCACCAAACACTTAGTACCCTTCTATAGTGCAATAGCAACAGTTTTACCAAGTTAAATATGACACTGCATTATTACCAGCAGGAGAAAGCCTACCTCTCGATCGTAGGTAGCCTCCAAAAACTTGATGGACGAATGTAGTTGCCTGGGTTTGCCTGTCTAATCTGCAGAAAAAAAGACGTGGATAAAGGTGCTCCTTGCTGACAGTGGGGTTACATAGGTCGAATAACAATATATGATACGTAAGCAAACAGGTACTGTCAATGAATAACAATCACTGTAATTAATACCAGTAATTGAAAAACTTGTATTCCCTTATTTGGTTAAGCACAGGAATAAAAAAAAAAAAAAAAAACACTGTACGGTATGTTGTTAAACACTGTATATGATGTTTATGCTCACGATCGCTATAGAGACTGGAAGTGGCTGAGCGGATGCTGCCATCTCCCGGCATCGGTGGAAAGTATTGCATAGCATATCGCCAACCCGGGCACAGCTCACTACTGAATGTGCATCACTATCAGTCCATCGCAAAGTTGAAATATCATAAATCAAACCATCATAAAGCAAGAAGAATCTGTATATCAACTGTGTTTTCAAACACAACAGAACAGCTACTGCTAACGTGAGAAAATAATGAGAGGGATTAAGGAAATGTCCCAATTACACAGTGGCAGATTATAAATATCGTAAAATGCTGACTAAATCAAAATATCTCTGTAAAATTCAACTTACTTATTTCCAGGGAGGCACGACCTTTGCATAGCATCAATTATGTACCGCAAAAACTCATGAGCATCTTCCTGATTCCCAAAGCGAAAATGCTTTGCGATTCCTGCAAAAAAGTCAAAATCCAAGACAGACAAATATTCATCCTAAGGCAGTAATAAGAAACTGACACGCACAATTATCTGACATGACATAAGGGTGTGAATCCATGCAGAGTCGTGGCACTTACGTTTTAGCTCATTGAGAACACCAATGGGCTTTATGACATTTCCAGAGTTGGCAAAGACTTGAATAATATGATTCTGCATGATGCACATCATACAGAAGTTGGGTTCATGACCTGCAGGGAGATATATATATATATATTTTTTTTTTTATTAAAAAAAACAGGTCAATTGAAACCGAGTGCAGAAACCAAGCACTGGAATTACTCCGAAGTCTTACTCTAGAAACGTACATGTTTTCGAATGCTCCCGGGAGAGCATGTAGTTCGCAAGGGGAGCAGTGTAACTGAGACACTGCAGGGCAGAGTTTAGGAAGCAAGTGTTGCCCAGGTTATGGAGTCCCGCTCCAATGCGATGGACCTGGTTCCACTGCAGACTGATTCGCTCCGCAGGGAAGAGAACTTTCTGCGGGGGAGCAATACCATCACCGCCGGTCACCACTGCGAGTGGAGAAGACAAAAAGGGGGCCATGTATAAATAGCCAAGATCACAAAAAGTAATTTTAAAAGGATTTAGAAAGCCTGAAGACTGAAGGGACAACAGAGTGGTGATTGTGTGACGGAAAACACAGCGATCCAGGAAGAGGAAACCAAGTATCTTAACAATCATGGCACTGTCCATAAATCAATTCAGACTGCTGACAGGGCATGCCACTCACCCTGCTCCTTCTGTCTGTCTCCTGTGGCTGCTGTGCCGCTGCTGTAAACAGCAGCTCCAGGGGTGGGCTCCACACAGGTCTTCGCTTTGGAGGTATCTGAGGGTGGAGAGCCTATGCCCCAGTTAGCAGAGCCTCCATCCATATCACCAGGCGTCAATGACAACAGGGAGCCTGAGAGCTTGAGCTGACCTGACTCAGGGTCAGACTGCTCTGATGGTTTGTCAACTATGGTCATTGTTCATTGCTGAAAAATAAAACATCCGTGACATAAAGGAGACGCTTACCCTGCACATTTTTCCCCATCAAGTTCTACACAAGAGCAACATGCATCTCCAAATCAAAAGTTTTACTAACCACTTTAAGTTAAGAGAGAAAAAAAAAACACGTGCAACATTGGATCTGGGGTTGGGTGCAGTTCAAAACAACCAAGCGTCCAGTTGGAGTATAATTTTGGAGTTGAAAACCAGCATAAAACCACAAGCCTTTTACCAAAAACCCCATAATCCTCTAAGATCTGGATGTACTATCTAGATACTGGTTTAGATAAGAAAAATCTACACAAGTGAACAACGAAAATTAAGTTTTAAATGCTACAAGAAGAACAGGACTGTATAAGCAATGAATATCAGGAAAAATGGGTTTGTGTGGTTCATGGAGTATTAAATATTATTTCTGTAACCTACCTCTGGGCAGAGAAGAGTTTAAAGTTGAACCAGTTATGTCCCAGTTATGACATCGAACCAAAACACACAACCAGCAGGGGTGCAAACTTGTTTTTGATTATTATATAACGGATCACGTAATCGTACAATACACAAGCTGTCATTATGTTGACACTAAATCAAGCCGGCAGTGAAATTTAACAACTTATGATGATACATGTAAGCCATTTGAAGAAACAGTCAATGAATGTAATATAAATGCAAACTACCTGAGAAAACAATGTCTAGTGAAAGGTGGTAACAACAGAACATTACACAAGTGGGTGACTGACTTGTAGGAAAAAAAAAAATAAAAAAAAATTATATATATATATATATATATATATATATATATATATATATATCCCCATCCATTTTCCAAACCGCTTATCCTACTGGGTCGCAGGGGGTCCAGAGCCTATCCCGGAAGCAATGGGCACGAGGCAGGGGACAACCCAGGATGGGGGGCCAGCCCATCGCAGGGCACACTCACACACTATTCACTCACACATGCACACCTACGGGCAATTTAGCAACTCCAATTAGCCTCAGCATGTTTTTGGACTGTGGGGGGAAACTGGAGTACCCAGAGGAAACCCCACGACGACATGGGGAGAACATGCAAACTCCACACACATGTGACCCAGGCGGAGACTCGAACCCGGGTCCCAGAGGTGTGAGGCAACAGTGCTAACCACTGCACCACCATGTACTAATAATGGTATTTACTTTAAAGGAATCATTAATTTTTTTGTATGGTAAATAGCTGCTAATATTTAGCACTACAATAAATGCATTAAAAATACCCATAATACAAATCCACAACAGAATACACCATAAATCTTTAGATAATTTAGTTAAATGGGTCTTTTAAATAATTAAGTATCACCTCCACTGTAAGAAAACTACAATACAAAAATGCTGGTAGTAGTGCGGGACTGTGTACCGGCTCATCCAGCAAACCGGTTTTAATTTTCCATATGGTATGAATTATTCATATAATGCCATACCGTAGCATAGCTGAAACACTTCAATATGCCCCAGATTATATAATACTATTTGCTGCTAGAAGCGCTATGGATGGCTGAGCAGAGTGTATTGAGAGGGGTCCCCTGCGTGTACCCTTCTTACTAACAGTTAAAACTTTATGACAACAATTCTCCATACATAACTGTTCAGCATTAAATTATTTAGGCCAATAGCCATTGCTTCAGTCTATGCCTGAATATTTGGACAACGTGTAACATAATTAGGTTTGCAATTAAATGCACATCGGAAAAGCAAAATCCTTACTATTACTGATCATAGTAATAATTGTTGAAATCATGCCGGTTAAGCATGCATGTTCTTACCAAGCTATACATACAATAATTTAAAAATATGCTACTATGGAGCTAAATATACGGTTATAATTAATAAAATATGTTGCTGTCTATTAATCCAATAAAACATGTTGGTTATACTATTGAGCTAAATGTAAATTATTTTTTATAATAATTAATAAATCCACACCTTTTTAAAGATATTCATAATATACACTGATGTAAATGTTTGTTGCTGTGGTAAAGGTGAACTTGGAAAAAAATACTGTGAAATACCGTGAAACCACCAGAATCTTTAAATATGCCGTAATACTAATTTTTGGCTTATATCTTAAGTCAGTTAGGAAACCTAATATCAAACACACTGAGCTTTATATAAATGAAATAATTCTGTGTGCAGTGCCAACTTGAACAATGTGTGTAATCTGATAATATGCGGAGGGGCCTTTTGGATTTACCCGTCTTCTGAATTCTGTGGTCGAATCTTCTAATAACAATGGTTTAATTTAGCGAGACATTAGGCTACAGTTACATTTGGACTTCTGAGCTCAAATTATTTTGAAGTAGACGCAGCTGATATCTTGCTCTACTTACTGGATTGCACAGCAGTCAAATTTACTCCTGCACTGTGTACAGCTGACACTTAGATGACCAATAAATAGAAAAAAAGATGCAGCTAGATGTAGGAACTAATGAGACAGAACAGGACATCCAATATCTGAGGCACAAAATCCAGATAAACACAATTTCGGCATTGATGTTATAATTTTTTTTTAAAGAAACATCTCTTCATCTCATCTCTCAAAGTATTTTGGACCAAGGATGTTCTCCCCACATTTGAGTGCAGTACCTTACAGTCCAAAAACATGCAGCGCGCTGTACATGCAAGTGTGTGACCCGTGATGGAAAACATCCCATCTGGTGTGTTCCCTAGTCTTGCGGCCTGTTTGTTTGTCCTGCCTATGTTTCTGGGGATTATGTTTAAACAAATGTACTTCTGTATTATTAAACATGCAAAGAATACCTGAGGTATCACCATGTACGTCACATACTTTAAAATGTCATAAGCAAAAACTACTGTAATGGTTCGCATGGAAAGCATACAGGTTAGGCAACTTTCTTTATAAACTATATAACATAGCCCCGAGTCAGTACAGCACAGCGTAATGAACAAACTAATGTCTTTGTTACATTTAGTCTAACATGATACTATTTAGGAGTTAGTTTCCCAGAGCCAGTCCCTTTCATCTGAAATGCACTATATTGTAAACTGAGCTTGATTTATAATGGATAAAATGTGCAGATTTAAGCAATCTAAGACATGGATGATGGCATTTACTTAATGCACCCACACAAGCTGAGGACCTACTGTGCACATTTTTGGAGGGAAATGAAGTTCCTCTATAGCCAGCCAGCCAGCAACAGGGGGTGCTTGAGTGCCACATGTACACGTTTTTGCAAACACAACTACTGGATTTTAAATACAGAAAAGTGACACAGATTGTTTTGTAGTTTTAAGTAAATGCTTGTGTAATAAATTGTTCCCCGGTCACAAGTTCACATACCTGCAAAAATGCATCTAAACCACCCTCCCGACCGGAACACCATGACAATTTTTTTCTCAGGCATTGAGAAATTTAAAAATCGATCATTTAAAATCTATCATCTTTCTTCAAGTTACACAAAACAAACAACAACTCACAGTAACCAAAGAGAACACGCAAAGTATGTTTGAGCCAAGACTGTAAAAATCAAATGGTATGTAAAATTTAAATACGGTAAGCATTAAGTGGTCAAATGAAGGAATTTGTTGGGTCGAGAAACCCACTGATTTCAGTCACAATTAAACACTGAAATCAATCGCCTCAATTCCACTTCATTAATGGAGAAACCCAGATACCGCGTGCGTTGACGACAGTCAGGTAAACTGCATTCACTTTGTAGAAGGACCTCTACATTGATAGCTCCAAGTCAACCAGTACGCACCAAAGAAATTCACAGGACGCAGGCGGTTTTACTTTAAGAAATACTATCATTTTAAAAAAGAAGGAAAAAAAACTAAATTTAGGACTTTTCGCTATATTACTTTCAATTTGTTTAGCAACCATATACGACTTACAGCTTTTTGCTCAATTTTATAGTTCATAAATGAAGTAGGCATATTTCCCATATCGTTAAAAACTAAGGACACGTGACAGTTAAAAAATGAATGTGAAACCTAATTCATGCCAGGCATATACTAGGTTATCGTAGTTATACGACAATGATCACTAAATAAACCAGATTATTCAAAAACCTAAATTATCAGTCCTAATGATGCTTGATATAACAAAACAACAAATATTGCGGCTAGGTCTAAATTTAAGGAAGTGACAACTTGTATGTTGCTACGTTGCTATATGTCGGTGTCCATCTTCAGTTTTATTCAATTTGCAGACATTTACACGGAATTTTTAACCTATACAGTTAATCCTTTAATTTAAAAAAAATACCGAAAGACGGAAGTTTAAGGGGAAAATGACGAATAGCCTAGTTCACCGAATTCGCCTGGGGAAAAGCATTTGTTACAGTGCATACACTACATTTACAATTAAAATGAAGCCTTACTTGGGTAGCTCGCTGCACTTAGGCCTGTACTTCAGTAGCTTGCTAAATTAGTAAAGTTCACACGAAATGAAAACGTCGGGGGAGGTATTTAATTAATTCAAGGTATTAATAGTCGCCATTATTAATATTGAGCCGACAGTAGTAAAATGTAAGCTCGCGAAGGCGCGGGAGATCGGACCTTAAACGTGCGCAGGGCATTTGTAAACGCCATGGTAACGGCGAGACGTAACAATGAAGCCGCACCGCTGTGACACGATGGACATTATGCGGAGCCAATGTGGTCACATAGCGTGAGTAACCGGCTAGCTCGACGGCTACGAGTGAAGTGTGAAACGAGGGGCAACTCGGAGACAGAAACGCACACGCCGACCCAGTAAATTAAGTCGTTTGACTCGACGTAGACTCGGTGCCAGATAAACAGATAGCTATGTAGTTCGATTCGGTCACCGGTTTAAGGTTTCACGAAGGAGGGGCCCAGTATTTTAAATTCACCGGTGAGCACGTACGCTCTTCTAAGCCACACTTACTGCGAATAGACGAGACATTCAGCGGTGGACTAACAGTAAAAAGCCCAGTTAGCTAAGGCGGCACGCGTCTAAACTCAAATTAGACAAGCCATATTTTCCAGCAAAATGATGACTATATTGTATTTTTATTAAATAAAGTCCTTACCTGTTATTTTGTAAATGTATTAGTTATTGTGGCCGTATCTGTCCATCCCCCTATCCAGCGGGCGTCCGGCGGTGAACAATGACGTACATTCCCCCTTGGGTACATCCGGGTATCTGCGTATTAAAGCAGTTTCTGCTGCTGTTCCGAGACGGAAGAATTGGTGAAACGATCAGGAAAGGAGTGCTGGCAAGATGGTGCTACGTACTTGAATCGTAGACATCGGTGTATGTTGCAATGATACGAAACGCGTAGCAGTATAATTTAATGTAGAAAAGTGTGGAAATTACCAGATGTCAGAAAAAAAATTCGCACATGAAAGCAGTATCCGGTGAAGCGCTTTACGGCTGTCGGGATCGCAGTTTCTGCAGAAGTATTATCATTGTTCAGGATTGAAACAAAAACCTGTATCTTGTATTAAGTTAGCAATCAATTTTGCGATGGGTTTGATCAAAATGTATCTTTAAGGAGGATTAAAAACTGATCGAATTTGTTTTTGTAATGTGATCTTTTTTTCGTTTAATTTAGTCGCAGTCTATGCAAAGCTTGAACAACAAAAATTTATCTAGGTAATTATAATTATTCTACTTTGGTTATGTAAATATGGAATTATAGACAGCAAGTTTTCAGGTGCAACAATCGAAATGTTACTGTACTGTATTGAAAGTGGACTGCGAAAATTATTTGGTCTACACATGCTACAAACGCCGTCGTGTGGTTCGAAAAAGTAAAACACATAAGGCAAAGAACTTGCACTGAGGTTTTTTTTTTTATCACTGAGGTAAAAGAAAAATTCCTGCAATGTGAAGTTTCACATTTTACACTTTTTAAAAGATAATATAGCACATAGTTAAATACAAATAATGTTATATATATATAACCATTTGCACTAAATTATTTACATAAGTAAACAACATGAATCTGAGTGGAGTTTCATAGGCTCTGTTCAGGTTGGACCCAGCTGTCGTAATGCATCCTGAGTGCTCTGCAGTTCACTGATTTGCTTCTTCAGCTGCACAATCTCTTCCTCTTGCTCCTCAACCTTCCTTTGCAAATTATGGATAACCTTAAAGGGCGAAATGCATGAGACAGCACATCACAGTGTTTCTGCGTTGGTTTTCATTCAGTCAAAAGGATCCAAAACAACAAGGTTATTTTTCTTTGCAGTACACTTTGAACATACAAAGGAAAATGATTACATGTCGGCAACAGAACATTCCAACACTGTCAAGCTGACATTAAGAAACATGCAACATGCTATATACTTTTGGGTTTCTGACTGACTGTCCCTCTAATGCTTGCTACTGATAAAGTTTGGTCTAGATCAGTGTTTCCCCAACCCAGTCCTCGGGGACCCCCCCCCCCTTACAGTCCATGTTTTTGCTCCCCCCAGCTCCTGATAGATTCCAGAGGACCAGATTGGAAAAAACTGGTCTAGATGGTAGTGTGCATTGGTCAGGTACTGACCAGAATCTGTTAAATAAGCACATCAAAAATGTTTGTAGTTGCATAGAAAGTGTTAACTGGTTCAATATCATTTTTCTACATGCATGAAAGTGTTATTTGAGCATTGGTTTAACTTTATTAATTCCAATGGAAAATTCTTTTTCTTTTTTTTCAGAATGCTAATCCCGTCGAAAACCCTAACCCCACATTCATACCAACAACAAACAATGTTATATAATGAGAAAAACAAACAAAAATTGTTCTAAGGAAGGTAAACAAAAATTAACAAAAAATTAGAATGTAACACGTTAAATGAGTAGTGAAATATCACAATTAAATTCTTGTCACTGACATGAGATTAATGTAGACTAAAAAGTGAATGTGCTCAATATTAAGTGTTCTGTTTTCATATTTACTAAACTGACTAAAGGACTCAAATGCATTTTAAAGTCTTCAATTAAAATCTTCCAAATAATGTAAAATGTACTATACATCAAAGCAGTCTTTTCACTTCAAATTTAGCCTTATAAATGACTGAAAATGAACAAAATAAAAGTGTTGAAATTACTTTGAAGAACAGTACGAGTCTGCCTTTTTATTATTTAAGCTTGGGAAATCAGGAGACCTACCCTGTTTTTGTCATGAAAGAGCTCACTTTGCAGTAGGTGGGCTGCACTGGGCCGTCGGCAGGGCTCCGGGCTGGTCAGCAGACTGATGTAACCGCTAAGCGTGGCCCACTGCTCTGAGAAGCCACTGGGGACCTTCCCTCGGCGGACATCCTCCAGTGTATGCACACGCTCCATCTCGGTCCCGAAAGGCTGGAAAAGCTCAACAGCAACTATCCCCATGCTGTACATATCAGACTGCAGAGAACAGAGGCAGATAAGTATTTACATTGTGGGACAATTTGCATGCTCATTATTGTCGTCTAAATAATACCCTGTGATTAAAGATATAAAGGCCATACCTTTGAATCGTAGTTGGAGCCCTTTAGTTGTTCTGGTGCAGCATACACAAATGTTCCTACTCCAGAGGTGTGAAAGGAGCCTGGAACATAAAATGATATTACAGTGCTGCTGCTGTAAACGTCACTGCCCCAGCTCTCCTGGAAAAGGCATGGCACGCCTGTCTAAATGTCGACAATTTAATAATAGAGAAGTAAGCTTAATAGCAATGTTATTGTTAGCTATGTGGTCTGATGCCATCTCGACAATAATACATCACACAAATGTATAATCTATTAGGAACTGGTTAAGTAAAATTAGATTTTTAATAGAGATCTTACAACTGGCACTGGGCTCACAATCTTGAGCATCCACTATTATGTCTCTGCATGCGAGCCCAAAGTCTCCGATCTTCACGTGGCAGTCAGGTCCATGTAGGAAAATATTTCTAGGCTGAAAAACAAACCATCTCATTATTGTAATTAAATAAGGAAATACAATGTGACCCCGATAATGCATCAGAGAGTACTAACAAGTGATGATGAGCTTTGATATGGTAATGACATGGTTTTAAAAATGTTATCTTCATTATGGTCATCTTTTGCAAACATGTTTTTTGCACTGAATGTTTCTTGTGGGAAAGGCTGTCTGATGGGTTATATTAAAGTATCGCTTCATATCAGGTATTGTTTACATTATAAACAAACCATAGACCAGAATAACACTAATTGTGTGTGCCACCATACTGAATATGATTAACGGGAGCTTCAGTTGCACGATCCAATAGCTAAAGGAGAAGTTTTCAACATCCAAACTCGTAACACCATTTTGTTAACAAACAGTTCAGATATAGAAACTATGTATGTTATGCATCACCATCCACAAACAGGTAATCATAAATGCAGTATTTATATAATTTATGCATTAAGAATAGACCTTGGCACGTTGCTTGAAAATACATTTGAAATATCTGACCAAACAATACTCTGAAAAGTGACAAAATTTGCTTTAGGTTAGGTTTAGGTTAGTCTACATGGTTTTGAATAACCTCGGTTACCTTTCCAAGTGAACATGACTTGGTAAAAAACTGTAGGGAAAAGATAGTAAGCCGAGCTGGTTAAAGCCCCGCCTTGCTTCATGTTTGTGGATGCTGGCTTAGCCTAGATAAGCTTGAAGCTACGAGTTATAATTCATCCCCTTTATGAAACGATATGTAAATATAAATTAATTTTGGTTAATTACACAATGATACCTCAGACAGTTGGAATTTAGATGACCTGCCCTTCAGATCCTTACTGTTTTACAATCTTGACTAAAAATATGTTAGCCATTGATTATGTTCTGAAAAATAATAAATGTTCTGAAAAGAATTCTCTTCTCAACAAGTGAAATAGAGCTCAGACATTCAGGAGGGGCTCAAAGTAGGGCCGGTGCTCCTCCGCATCAAAAGGAGCCAGTGGAGGTGGTTCGGACGTCTATCTAGGACGCCTCCTGGACAGCTCCCTGGGGAGGTGTTTTTAGGCATGTCTAACCAGGAGGAGGCCCCAGGGCAGACCCAGGACATGCTGAAGAGATTATATTTCTCAGCCAGCCTGGGAACGCCTTGGTATTCCCCTGGTGGAGCTGGAGGAGGTGGCTGGAGAGAGGGAGGTCGGGGCATCCCTGCTTAAGACTGCTGCCCCCCCACGACCTGACCCCGGATAAGCAGTGGAAAATGGATGGATTCTGCACATATGTAAAGTACATGGATAACTGGGACAACCTGCTTTGTAATTCTAAAAATATTACAAGCGATATACTTTGCCATGTAGAAATTTAAAACAAATGTATCATGGGAAGGAAGATATGTACTGGTTCTTAGGAAACAGTTCACACGGAGCAAGCTTATTTGCTTGACCTCTGATGAAATATAAAAATAGTCTTTGCTAATTTCTTATTCCTAAACATCCTTTCTGTCTCCATCAATATAAACATGTCTCCCTTTGTTCATATGAAGAACCTCAGCATTCTTCCCATGCACCTGGCTGTTACCTACAGGAAGGCAAGAAGCCTACCAACCCTGCTGTATTCTGAATGACCTTCAGCCCCATTCAGTTTGGAGCGGATGCCAAAACCGCCATTGAGTGGTCAAGGTTCATGGCCCTCCACGGGGCTGTTTCAGCCACAGATGAAAAGGCTGGACAAGTCCTGTCCCCTGGCCTGATTTACATTGATGAACTGTCGGTGCACGCAGCCATGCCAGGCAGGCTCAGGAAGGCAGGCCGACTCCACTGCATGAGGCCTGTCAGGTGGGCTACCAAAAGGTTGTAAACCTCCACGTTGAGTATGGCACTGATGTCAATGCATACACCGCCTCTGCCTATTCCTTTTCCTAGAGCGTAAGGTTAACCTGTGATAGCAGTTACTTCGGCAATTAGACCTAAGTGAAACATGGACAGGGACCACAGGGACAAGTGTTGGGCCGGCCCACTACTGTTTGTTTTATGTGTTTTAGGGCTGCCACTTACGACTATTTTTCTATCAATTAATCTATCAACTATTTTACCTTTAACTATTTAATTTAATCTAAACAATTCATTTTCTTCCTGAAAATAAAAGTGACCATTTCATTTAAGTTAAAATTAACAAGAACAAACTATGTCAGTACAGGACATTGGATGACAGGCACCAGCTTTTCGGCATTTACATACCTTACTTAAGTCCACAATTCAATAAGCAGATCAGTAGTACTATAACTACATTCTACCATCTATGGAACATGGCCAAGCTCCACAAGATGCTGTCCTTTCATGATGCAGAAAAAAATTATAAATACATGCCTTTTTAACTTCCAGACTAGGCTATTGTAATGCTCTCCTTTCTAGTTGCCCATCTGGATCCTTACATAAACTTCAGTTGGTACAAAATTCAGCAGCCAGAGTCCTTACAAAACCTAAAAAATGTGATATTAGCCCTGTTCTACACTTCTTTCACTAGCTTCCAGTTAAGTTTCAGACTGACTACAAAATACTGCTACTAACTTATATTCTCTAACAACCCTCCACACTTTCTTTAATCTCAAGGAGCAGGATATCTATTAGTACTTAGAGTAGAAAGAACTATGGCAGGCTGCAGAGCATTCTCTTACAGCGCTCCCTAGTGGAACAGTCTCCCAGCAGATGTGCAAGATTCAGGTTCACACACAATATTCTAGTCTAGACTAAAAACACACATTTCATCTAGCTTATAGGGACTGTAATTCTAGCTATAGCTAACTGCTCACTCCCAGTTCGACCCATAGTGTGAGGTGTAGAGCTGGGTGTGGATCGGTGCAATTGGCTTTGGATGAACTGAACTGTCAATGCTGTCAATATAACTTCACACCTCCTCGTGCTGACGTTTCAGGGACTCCCCATGCCTGCGTTCCCACCTGCCTCTTCCTCCTACTTATACTACTCTAGTCCTATCTGTTGCAGCTTACATATTGCATTCACCTAACTGTTTGCACTGCCTCTAGTCTCCCCTACTTTGACTAACTGAATATTTTATTTCCCCTACCCTTCTTGTGGTGTGCTGCTAGGAGACCCCAAAATATCAAGATATTCTGCATACCCTGCTTCCCATGACGCCTCTACTACCTGTGGCGTCTTTCTGGCCCGCCTGCCCTTGTCCCTGTAATGTCTCTCCTGTATGCCCTGTAGCTGTACCACTGTTCATCCTGCCATTAGAAGCAACACCAGCACCTGCCAGCCATCACCTGCCTGCTCCCAGCTTTGAGACTCAAATCCTAATCTTTGAACAGCGTGAATTGGGACTCATTTCACTACTTCTGCCTGCCCCTGGAGGATGGGCCCCTCCTTTGAGTTTGGTTCCTCCCAAGGGTTCTTCCTTCTAGGGAGACTTTCCTTGCCACTTGCCTCTGGGATGCTCACTGCGGGCTTTGGGCAGGGATAATGTAAAACACTTTGAGGCAATGCAATGTTGTGAAAATGTGCTTATAAATAAAACTGAGTTGAATTGAACTGAATAAACAAGGATTCCATCCCAACACACTGCTGATTCCAGAGTATCACTCCCAGGTGATTGTGCTTCTGTGCTACTGCACCTCTTCTATCAAACCCTGACCCTTCTGCATATATGTAGAATCTATGTACATCAGCACTATAGAGAGGGGTTCAGATTAAATCTGACATATGCCTAATATGTTATTTGACTTTGTGTAGAGGCTGGGATTGGCCATCAGAGATGACATTCCCTGGCTCAAATCCTGATATCCATAACGACTACACGGAGTAAACTCTACAAGCTGACCTCGCTACATGTGTCACCGGCTAATTAAATTCAAGCTCATCCTTGAAATCCATCCATTTTCCAAACCGCTTATCCTACTGGGTCGCGGGGGGTCCGGAGCCCATCCCGGAAGCAATGGGCACGAGGCAGGGAACAACCCAGGATGGGGGGCCAGCCCATCGCAGGGCACACTCACACACCATTCACTCTCACACGCACACCTATGGGCAATTTAGCAACTCCAATTAGCCTCAGCATGTTTTTGGACTGTGGGGGGAAACCGGAGTACCCGGAGGAAACCCCACGACGACATGGGGAGAACATGCAAACTCCACACACATGTAATCCAGGCGGAGACTCGAACCCGGGTCCCAGAGGTGTGAGGCAACAGTGCTACCTCCTTGAAATCACCCTCATGAAATTAAAGAAAGTGCAACTCAAATCCAAAGAACTTACCTTGAGGTCTCTGTGCATAATTCCTCTGGAATGGATATAGTCCACTCCTTCAAGTATTGCCCGGAGAATTCTGAATGTTTTTTCCACATCTACACTCCCATAAGGATCTAAAATTTATGAAAAAAAATCCTTACCACATTTACCACCCGTTTCCGAATGTTTCTGAACACGTTTAGGACAAACAGCATGGGTATGCTCATTTATTACACTGATGAGCCTCTACATTCACCAATGGGCCGTGGATCAAGGACTGTCAAGTTTGAATGTTACTTTTTTTACAACTGAGTCTCTCTTTTATTAACATGTTTAAACATATTGGATCTGTGTGGGACCAATCAAGCTATTTTTCCTCAGACAGTTTGGACTGTCCAGTGATGAAAAAACACCTTAATCTCAATTCAGATTTAAAGTGCTAGAGTTTGGGGAGGTAAAGAGAAGCATGACACTCTTACCTGATGGGGAAGTGCTGCCCTGGTTCCGCTCCAGGATCCAGTCCCTCAGAGAGAGTTTGCACAGCTGCATTTGGATGTACAGCATGAGCTGGAGCTGCATCTGCTCAATACAGCGATGTGGGTTTTGGGAAAACAGGAATATGATTGGGTATAGTAGTCATTTAAAATGGCCAGATGGGCTTAACATGTTTCTTAAATCATACATAATTTCAACAAAGTTCAATGGGATGCATAATTGTCATAGCATCACAATGATGAGTTATCCTGAGCGCTGGTAATACCTTTTGGGTATGCTTGTCACTGCACTGGTGACTGTCTGTTTCAAAATAAGAGTTGTTTAACTCAAACATGCTCCTATTTGACTGGCCCTCTGTCAACGCAGAGCCATCCCAATTGGCCACGGGGCAGCCGTTCACCGCCGTTACATGCGGATCCCCCAGAAACACACAAGGCACAAAGTTATCCATAGTGCTCCTGCCTTTGGAGCACACCGCTTCACTCTGCTCTGGTGTGCTTCCAGGTACACCTTCTGCTGTGCTAGCTTCCTTCAGAGAGTCTTGCATGTTAGCTTCTGGGCAGTAGGAGCTTTCAAATACTATAGAGGAACCATCACTGCTGCAAAAAACCAAAGGAACTCATGAGAAACGGTTCTCATGCCCTAGTATTTGTTTTGAAAAAAATGCATTTTTAATACAAAAGGCTGCTGATTTAAACAAGTGACACCACTTACTCTTTCATTGATGATGGTTTCAATGCTGGTAAATTAGAAATGACAGATTTTGGGTCTGAAAGAAAAAGTGATGGAAG
Source organism: Brienomyrus brachyistius (assembly GCF_023856365.1). Taxonomy (NCBI): domain Eukaryota; kingdom Metazoa; phylum Chordata; class Actinopteri; order Osteoglossiformes; family Mormyridae; genus Brienomyrus; species Brienomyrus brachyistius. The sequence goes on along the minus strand of NC_064537.1, from coordinate 19,754,845 downwards.
TATCATGAGTGAGCTGTTAGCATGTATTTGTACACCTTCTCGAATCACTTATGTAGCATGATGATTTATTATTAATGCTGCTACAGAAGTCAGAAAACATCACAACAATATGAATAGAGTAAGCCGAGAATTTCCACAGTAATAAAAATAATGTGCGTTTCTGTTTGAATAAATATAGCAACCAAATCTCTTGTGTTACAAGTGCAAATTACAGATACATATATAGATTGCCCTTAACCCCCGACTCCCTGGGCGCCCCAGCAGGTGGCTGCCCTTCGCGGACAGCTTACTCTACAAAGAGCAAGTTGAGGGAGGCATAAAGACAATTTCCCTACGGGGATCAATAAAGTATCAATGATTATTATTAACATGATACAAATTACTGTGTGTGCTGGATATAAATACGGTAATGAAAAAATAAAATAAAAATGTGTACATGCAGAATGTTTGCTCACTTTCCTCTGAAGACTGCACATGTTCCATCCAGGCTGTGTGATAACCCACTATGTTAGGATGCTGTACGCTAGACAGCAATTTCACCTCCCTAAGCACCTGGAACAAAACATGAGTAACATGATTCAGTCTGGATGATCAACGCACGAGTTTTGACCATTCAATTATTCACAAATGTGACTTTCGACAACTCAGATTTCTGTTTCTGGTACCCGATGAACATAATGGTATTTGCTCGGAAAGGCTGTCCATCAAAACAGATAAATAAATTAATGAATGAGAATAAACACAGACACACATACATACCTTTCTACAGTCTTCTCTTGTAACATGCTTTATCAGAATTTTCTTAACTGCATACAACTGGCCATCCAATTTATTCCTCACCTATGGGCACAAGACAAACTACTCTTTCCGTACAATTTACTCATATATTTACTATTTTTGTACTGTCTGTATTGTTCAGCACGGTTAGCTGAATGAAAAGGCATCCCAAAGAACCCACTGCACATATCCAACAAAGAATTTCGAGTCTAGAGTCTCAAACAACACCGATGACTCAATAAACTATCCATTTTGCCTTTATTAACATTTATCAAATCCATTTTTAAAATGTCTGACAATACAACAATACCTGAAAAACCTTTCCATACGATCCTTTGCCAAGTCCACATATTTCCTCAAACTCACTGAGGTAGCGAGATGTCTGAGCTTGGAAAAGACCATCTTTTGGTCTAAAACAAGAAAACAATGCAAAATACACAGCACATTTTAAATTATTTACTTAAATGATTAACCTTCGTGATAATATACACAAATAATACACATATAATTTTACACTTAAGAGCTTGAATATTTCAATAAATTAATGCCATAATATCTTGCCACAAAGTCAGAGTTCCTACCTTGTCTTGAGGCTCTGATTATCTGTATTTAAATACCTATGGTCCTAGAAGCAAAGAAAAACACTCGCTTTGGAATGACAATGAAATATTCTTTATCTTTTAAATGAGGGACTCCACCTGTAACTGAAACATGCTCTATGGAAGCGAATTTCAACCAAGCATGCCACATTTATATACTACCTGGTGGAAGAGGGAAGTGCTGGCGGCATGCAGCAGCTCAGCAAAGGCCCTGTTGTGCTGGAGCCTCACAGTGCTGAACTCATCGCTTACGGCCAGCGGAGAGAGCAGGTTCATCGCTGCCAACCGCTGTCCAATCACTGAGCGAACAGGCAAAGTGTTGCAACAGAAATGACAGATATCATATCAGGTCATGTATTACTGCTGCGTTCATGAGCATATAGATAATGCACTTTCAAAACAAAACTATTCTGAAGGGGTACAAACCTTTGAAAAGCATACGTGATCGCTGCTGATCTTTCTCATAGACAAAACACAAATGCTCTAGGAGGGAACCTAACAGCAGGTGGTTGGGAATTGTGGAGGCAAAATCCTGGATGGACAGGTACTGTTTACCAGAAATGAGTACCTCGCCATTTTCAGCAGAGTCCGAAGCTACATTTAAAAGAAGCACAGGAGGAATGTCATTTAGTTACACCAAAGGAGACTGTGTTCCAACAAATTCACTGCATTCCACATATTAGGATCCCATGCAAGCTGTCCACTGCCTTGTGCTCTGCGCTTCCTAGGTCAAGCTTCAGAGTCAGTGTGCCCCAATACTACATAAGTTCATAATAAAGACTCATGGTCATATATTATGCTGTGCATGATTAGAAGACAAGGCTACATACTGCCCTCACTATACATGCAAATTAAAAGGTTGCCTTACCTTCGGCAATGACTTTAGCAATCAACTGAAAAATATCTTTATTCTCTTGTGCCATCGCTTAATTATATGCTGACTTAACATTCAAACGCAGCTGAACATTCAATCAACGTCTAAATAACACCTCCTGTTTTCGCCTCGGTCATGTTAATAAGTGAGGCTTATCAGTCTAAAACATGACCGGTAGAGCACTCCCACAGCCCTGCCCCACAACAAGGGCTATGAAAACATAGACAGAGGCATAATAAACAGTTCCTCGTGCAGTTTATGCATACTGTAGAATGCAGGTACATACTACACAACATTAAACTCACACAATCATTTTTTGTAAGGTTGTGCACTGTACAGTCAATCACAAACAATTTCCGCAGCGATAATAAAATTACTCTGTGACGGCAACATTAGCATGTGGTATGTGTGACAATTTAATTCGGAACAAAGACGTCATAGGTGCTTAAAGCGAATGAAAAAAGACAAAGGTACTCCTGTATTTGAATTCATGGAGACCATAACAAACAATTAGCAGCAATAATATGTGGCAAAAGAATTACACCGTCATGACTGATACCAATATAGCGACAAAGTAAAAACTGAAAAGTTATGAGGAGATACACAGTTTCATGACGAGGGTGAGCCCATACAACCTTGAACACAAGTACTGTACTCTGAGAGACTTACTCCAGTCTGGTGACCTGCTACTTACTGTCAAACTGAAGGTCTTCCTCGTCTTCTTTCGGTAACTCAAAGACGTTTCCACTGAATCTCCTACTTTTGTAGCCTACATTCCTGCGAACTAGTATGCGGTCGTTACTTGAACTTTCCTCAGTCGGTTTGCCTTCACCGCTCCACATAATCTCGGTTAACCAGCAACCGACGTTCAACGAAATGCTGGTTAGCTAAGCTAAATTTAGCCGAGTAGGTGGGTCGGGATCAGTTAGATTTAAAAAGAAAATTACATACTGTACGGATTATTTTTAATCATGCCCTCTTCAGCCATCGTTAACTAAGTTTCGTAAATTTTATCGGGAAAGTCAACTACAGTTTACCGGATTCAAACTCACATTTCACAGGCAGCTACCTCAGTGTATGCAGCATTACTCCATACCAGCATGAAATAAGGGTGCGTGTAGAACTTGCATTAAAAATAAAACGTAAAACGGGACTATTTTTACAAATTAGTACTTTACTTGAAAATTACACTGGTTAACGACATATTTAATTCAATTATTTACGCTACGATTGCGATTCGAGTAACATTCTGTTATTTATATTTACAGAATATGATTAGTTTCACCATTTGGGTTTACACTTTTCCTTTTCGTTGAACAATTTTAGACGGTTCCTACTGTAAAATAAGACAACATGATGAAACTCCAGTAAGACGTATTAGGGTCATGGAAGTGATTTTATGATTAAGGAAAATTGGTTGTTTTTTTTTTTTTTTGACGTGCTTAACTCGATAATAATTGATGACTGAAACCAAGAAAGGTTTTATGATCTAGAAATGAAGTTAGAACTTCTAGAGTGAATTAGCCAGGTGTTGATGGTCTTTTAGTATGTGGAGGGTTTAAACCCCTTTCGATAACAGGGATAATAGACATTTGCGGGACGTAGAGTGGGCTGCAAAATGCACAAATGTAAATTACTAATATTTTACAGGAGCACTGTAATAATAAGGACTCATGAGAAACTGTCTCATAATCTAACTACCCATTGCGCAAGCTTCATTACTTTACAGAACTAATTTGCACCACACCCAAGCTGTTTGCACTTCACATCCATCCATTTATCTATCTATTATTTTATTTATATTGTCCACGTGCTTGTATTATCATTGCACATCTCCTGTAAAGACTTTTCATACTTATTTGTCCTTGTGTCTTTATTTTTAGATGTTGTATGATTAATTGACTTATGCCGTGACACCACCCGCATTAAAAGAAATTTACTTGTACTTCTCTGTACTTGGCGAATAAAAAGATTCTGATTCTAATACCAGCTGCAAAACGCAATAAGACGGCATTTGAACGTAGTTTAAGTTGTATGGAATAAAAAAATCGCACAGCACACTTCCTGGCAACTGTGCGTTATGGTCTCCATAAATTCAAATACTGAAATACCCTTGGATTATAAAGTTTTCGCACGTCTTTTTTCACACGCTTTAAGCTCCCATGACGTCTTTGCTCCAAATAATTACATCATATGTACGGCATCTCTAGTGCGTCAAATTTCACCAACACAAAACGATTAATAGTTTTGACGGTCACAGCAAACTGATTAAATTTGTGGAAACTTTAAAAAGTGGTTGAACTCGTGGAAATCCATAGAAAATGTGTGTTTTTTTTACGTAACATCAAGCTGTTCATTTCAATAACTAATGCTTTTTTGTGCATGGCAATCATCTTTTCTGTTTTGTCTGTAAATTCACAGAAACAGGACATATGTTTAATATGCTTTTACTAAGGTGTCTCTGGGTTGCCTGTACTTTGCAGATGTTTGTATGAAGGTGCAACATTAGCTATGCGCCGTTTCTCGTCTGTTCTGTAACGATGAACGTCACTGAAAGAAATGTGATGAAGCTTTATGATCATAGTTGCTGCTGACAGCATTCTGGCCTGCACTAGACATGTCAAAGGTGCATAAGTTGTAGCTTTCGCTTTTTAAGAATGGTGACAAGAACCAGGCAGCTAACTTCCAGTCAAGATCTGTGTTGTTTTTGTTTTTAATATTCATCGGAAAATATTTGGAGCAGGATTTCATTCACGGAGTACCCCAATCTTGTGTCCTGTGTTACACGATATAGGATTCTGACTATCTGCATAGTTCAAACTATGTAAGCTGCTAACGCTGTTAGCAACTATGCTTTTGGAAAACGTACCCCAGGATAAACGGTTGGAAGAGGCACATTATAAAGCGCAGGGTTGCCAACCCTCACACATCTGGAGCGGAACTCTCACTTGCAGACTAACGCTCACGCAAGAAATCATATGGCAATTTGTATTATTCCATTATAAACCTAAAATTAGCTACATCAAAAGCGTTGGGTCAGTTTGCAAACCCTACAGACTATTTACTGTACAAGGTAGTAAAACTTACATACATGTAAATGTGTTTGCAGACTAGTCTCGAATTGAAAAATCTCACTCCAGCTAGCTGACCGAAATTCAGTAACTCTGAAAGCGTCATCGATAAAGCACAGTAAATACTAACCAAATATTGTATTTCTTTCGGTACGCTGAGTTATATCTCATTACCTCCAAATATACAGCAAGTAATGGTAGATTGTTAAAATGAGAAGTTTTACGGCATGATATTCCCGCTAGATGTTAGTTTGCCGTTTCCATGGCGTTTCCATACGGTTGGTTTCATAATAAAAGTTACTGTTATGTTTAGCACCTCATTTATATGGAAAAAAAAAATCGAACTTCAAGAGATTAACGCGGTAGACCATTCAGTCTGTACGAATTCGTTTAAAGATCAGAACTTTACAAGCTAAAATGTTTGAAATTGAATATGTAAAACTGCAGAATGATGAAATAACCAAGACAAATATTGAACACAAAACGTCATAATTTAAGAATAAATGAATAAAGCACTATACTATACATTTGTGATTTATAGCATATACATTGATAGCAAAAATAATTTATATAATACATAAATATATTCCATAAAAGAAAATAAATACTAGTGTGCGCAAATTTTGCTTTTATTTTGAAAAATTCAGGACCGTGACCTTAGGAAGTGAAATATTTAACCCGCATTGTGGCATGTTTATATGCCTTTCACACATGAATCCACGAGTAGTTTTAATGCTGCTAACATATTTTTCTATTTGTTAGCTTAAATTACCTATAATAGGTAGCCATGTAGTGAATAAAAGTATTTGTACTATTTTGTAGGTTTCGTTAAGGTTTTATCATTTGCTATTTAGTACGTTAGCTGGGTTAGAGCCTGCTTATAAATTACATGCGAAATGACAGAACCTTGGTGAGTGCTCAGGTTACAGCTCTGCTGCTGTATTTTGTCCTAAGCTGCAGTTAGCGTTAGCATCTTTACAAAATAGAGCAAATTCCTAACTTTGTATAGGTAAACTGCATCAGTATTTATTCTAGTGTGATCTAAGTATATAAATAATTAAACTAATCCATTTCCCAGTCGCATATCAGTGCGGGGTCACAGATTTATATGTAATGAGCAAAAATATTTCATGTTTTTTAAAACTAGTTCTGAAGCAGCTCGAGCAATCAGGCCCATAGACCGGAACTCGGTGCACCAGATCTGCTCTGGACAGGTCGTGCTGAGCCTGGCTACAGCTGCGAAGGAGCTGGTGGAAAACAGTATAGATGCTGGAGCTACCAATGTAGGCAAGTATGTTTTGTGGGCACGTCAAGTTCTGCACAAGTGAATAGTTAATGCTGTATGTATAACTGAAACATTATTATTTAACCTGTTAGGTAGTTGTACTGTGTATCTTAATGTTTTTCTATTTCTGTCTTTTCTATTCTGGTTATGTTGTCATTGTTTTCCAATTAATGCACAAGAACAGATGTCAGCACAATTTTGTTGTACTGAAGTAAAATGACAATAAAGCTCTTTCTCTAGCTTATCTAACAAACTTACTCATGTTTGAAAGCATTAGTTTTAGTATGTTTTGACATATTAAGCCTAATGTCTGAAATCTTTAAGTAATTTGGTTATCCTCAAATATTTATGCTGCTAACTGCCAGATTATTTTCTTTGGTGCTTTGTAGAGATTCGGTTGAAAGAATATGGATCAGACTTGATAGAAGTATCTGACAATGGAAAGGGAGTGGAGGAAGGCAATTTTGAAGGACTGAGTGAGTAGCGAAACTCAATTGAGTGTATCAATAAACTGTCAATAGATGGTGTTCTTTAATTGTACTGTAATGCCTATTTTGTGCTGTGTTTCTTTGCAGCATTAAAGCACCACACCTCTAAACTACAAGATTTCTCCGACCTCATTCATGTAGAAACGTTTGGCTTCCGAGGTGAAGCTCTCAGTTCCCTGTGCGCCCTCAGGTATTGGCTTTTTGGGACATGCCTCATTGTGTTATCCTAATGTTATAATTGTCACGCGGAGGCTTCACTTGGGTGAAAATTTAATGTTTATTTGCACTCCTTGGATTACCATTCCATACCTTTGGTTCATTCACGGCACGTCTGTTTGTTGTCATGTAAGTTGCACTGTAATGTTTATTTAAAAGGGTGCATATTTTATAATTATCCGTAATAGTTTGCTCAAAGATAATGGACTCGCAGACAATTGCTGGTAATGATAAATATATATAAAATATTGCCGTGTTAATAATCATTTGATGTAGTGTGATTAATTCTTGAGTGTCTTTGACCCTCGAATCATATACTTAACTGTGAGATGAATTTTGTTTAGCATATGAAAAGTTTAATCTGTTCCTGAATTTCCTGCTTCCTTCTTTCCATTGGATATACAGACGCTCCTCTACTTACAAACTTTCAACTTATGAACTTTCAGACATACGAACGAAGAGGACAGTAAATACAGATTGTGTTCACTGGGCTCCCGTTTCCTGTCCGCAACTTTTTTTGTTTTCTGCGCACCAAATTCCTCCTAGTACGACTTCTGGCCGCTACTCCCACCGCGCAGCAGCGTACTGTGCGTACTCCCAGCATCCTAGTTCTTAGTACTTGCGTATACCCTTAAAACGATGTTGAATAACGACTTACGAACATTTCAAGTTACGAACGGCCATTCGGAACGTATCTCGTTCGTACGTAGAGGAGCGTCTGTGTAATATTTCTTTGTGAGAATTCCCTTGTGCTTCTGCTGTGTTTTTTCTGGTAGTCTTCCTGCGTGACACTCGTGATCGTCCATGTTGCCCCACAGTGACCTGAGTGTGGTGACATGCCATGAGTCCGCCCACGTGGGCACGCGTCTCGTCTTCGATCACGACGGCCGCATCGGCCAGCGCAACCCCCACCCGCGGCAGCAGGGCACCACTGTGCTGCTGCAGAACCTCTTCTACACACTGCCAGTTCGTCACAAGGAATTTCAGCGGAACGTCAGAAAGGTGCTGCGGGAAGCTTTGTGTCAAGGAAGTGTGCCAGTGGCCAGCCAATAGGCAACCTTCGTACGACGTTTGTCTTGAGATAATCTTTGTACTGGGATTTGGCACATATTCATCTGCTTTCTGTTGGTGTCGGTTTTCATTTTAAATTTGAGTGTTTGTTTAAAAGTAAGAGTTCAATTAGTGGGGTTTCATACTTCAGTTTTTTTTTTTTTAAAGATCAACCGAAATGGTTTTTGATAAAGTCATGGTATTTTCTTGGGGATGTAAGTTCAGCGGCATGATTCCTGTGTGTCGTGCAGGAATATGCCAAAATGATTCAGGTCCTGCAGTCCTACTGCATCATCTCCACGGGAGTACGGATAACCTGCACCAACCAGATCGGCCAGGGCAAGCGCAACGTTGTGCTTTCCACCAATGGCAGCCAAAGCATGAGGGACAACATTGGAGCTGTTTTTGGGCCCAAACAAGTGAGAAAATCACGTGTGATTGCCGTGCTTTTGTGACTTAAGAGATCGAGAATTAGAGCCAAATACAAATCTTAGTTTTTTATGATATGAAACTTTTTATCCCCATTAATAATTTCCCATAACTAAAATGTATCTATGATTGGCATGTGAAGTATGGCTCAAGAGTGTTTATTAATTTAATGCTCCTGTATGTCTTTGTTTAGCTCCAGAGTTTGCTGCCATTTCAGCAGTTTTCTCCCACTGATGCTGTCAAGGAAGACTATGGTCTCAGTGACTCACACTTACCCACTGATCTTTATGTGTAAGTCCATCCATCCATTTTCCAAACCGCTTATCCTACTGGGTCGCGGGGGGGGGTCCGGAGCCTATCCCGGAAGCAATGGGCTCGAGGCAGGGAACAACCCAGGATGGGGGGCCACCCCATCTCAGGGCACACTCACACACCATTCACTCTTTATGTGTAAGTTTGGTAGCTAATTCTTTCATCTCTTCATGAAAACAATTTGCCAACCATTTTTTTTTTTGATTTATCAATGTCCACTCTGTATTTATAGAAATGTTGAGTACATTAATGAAGGAGCTTCTCAATTTTTATGAGTACAATTCTCGAAAGAAAAAAAAAGAACAACTGAAAATAATTTCTAAATGTGAGACGGATTGCTGTGCAGGATCTCAGGGTTTGTGTCACGTGGAGATCACGGTGTGGGTCGAAGCTCCACCGACAGGCAGTTCTTCTTTATCAACGACCGGCCATGTGACCCCTCAAAGGTACTTGAATGACAGTACAGATGTAGGTTGTTTACGCCATTTATGTTGCTTAAAACATATACATGTATATATTTCGTATAAATCACATATGTTTCACTTTATTTTGCAGGTTTCCAAGCTTGTAAATGAAGTTTATCACATGTTTAACAGACATCAGTACCCGTTCGTGGTCTTGAATATTTGCGTTGCTTCAGGTAAAACAGTGTAGCATTTCAGACCAAATATTCTATTTGGATGTCAGCTTGAGTGTGACTATTTGTACAACATTGTGTTCCTTGTGTCAAATACTGCATACCTGGGTATGTGTAATAACCTCACCTAATTAGTTGACAGTTCATTTAATGTAATCATTTAAAATGCTTACCTCACTGTTTGTTTCAGACCGTGTTGACGTTAATGTTACCCCTGATAAACGTCAGATCTTCCTTCAAGAAGAAAAGCTTTTGCTAGCCATTCTGAAGACCTCCCTGGTAGCCATGTATGATACCGGTGTAAACAAGATCAGCTTTAACCACACGAGCTTGCCTATGCTGAGTAAGCAGCATAATTGCTTGATTCACAAAGAATTTTTCACATTTCTGTATCTACATGTTTGTTTAGTATGTTTATTGTGTGTTTCCAGGCATGTTACAGGATGTTATTCAGTCTCCTGATGTAGAACAACCTGAAACTGTTGTGGAAACAGAAGTTCTTCCAGAACCATCTCTTTCCCTCGCGAAGTCCTCCTTGAACTTGGCTGGGCTGAGGGCTGCATTTTCATTGCACCAGGTGGCAGGTGGAAAAAACCAGCCTAACGGCAGTAAAACTAGTCCTCATGCTCGAGCTCAGAAGAAGTTAAAGTGCTTTTTCAGCAGCGCTGACAAAACCACGATACAGCAGCCTTCTAGAAATGCACAGGACTCCTTAGCGCCATCATTTTTGAAGAGCCCAGTGGCAGAAGGCAATGGAAGTGAGCTGACTGGGGACAGTGACATGGACACTAACAGTGGGAGTGTGTTTTCTGAGCTGTACTTGGGGATGGGGACTGGAGAAAATGCACTGAAACCTGGATCAGAATTCAGTCCTCCAGAGGAGAAGGCTGTTGACAATAGTGGGAGTGAGAACCACTGTGGAAAGGGAAATGAAGATCATGTGTCCAAGAAGGCCTCTATCTGGAGCGGAGCTGATCCCTGTGGACCCAATGAGCCTTGCAGCTCGAGTCCCGACACTAAAAGACTTAAGTTAGAGGCTGTCGTCTCAAGCACGAAAACTGCCCCCAGTGTGATCAAGCTTGATGCCCCAGTCAGCATGATAAAAAAAATCGTTCCACTTCGCTTCTCTTTACCTGATCTAGCAGATCGTTTGCGGAAACTGCAGGAGCAGAGAAAGGACAGAGCTAGTGAAGGGCTGAAGTACAGGCGCTTTAGGGCTAAGATAAGCCCTGGGGAGAACCAGACTGCGGAGGATGAGCTGAAGAAGGAAATCAGGTATTGTTACAGATTTGGAAGGACATTTATGTGGGGGAGTGGAATTACTCTTTTAAAATTGGCATAAACAAGCTGCTTTATGTAATATAAACCAGTTTATGGTGCATTGGTATCTATATGACTACTTTTGCTATAATACTTGGGAAACCCTTAATTTTTGACTCAAGATTTTATAAATATATTTTTCCGTAAAAATTTTGGTTTACAGCTACTAGGGGAAACATGAAAGAAAGGCTCCTCTATGGCTGGATGATTAAATATGTTAGAAATCTGTTTCCATTTCTTCCAGTAAAGACATGTTTAAAGAGATGGAGATCATTGGCCAGTTCAACCTTGGATTCATCATCACCAAACTAAAATCTGACATTTTCATGATAGACCAGCATGCCACAGATGAAAAATACAACTTTGAGATGTTGCAACAGCACACGGTTTTGCAAGGGCAGAAACTTATAGCGTAAGTATTGTGGAGCTTCATATGATGTATCCATAAATGCAGTATATGAGTTTGGATTTGTTTTCATCTAAACTAGTTCTTTGCTTAAGCTGTTGAGACACATTGATCATATTTTTGGCGATATCTGTTAAGCGCATTTCTGCTAATAAAGCAGAATTTGTTCCATTCACCTAACTGGTATACTTGCACCAAAAATGTAAAGTAACGCAAAACAATACTCCATCTAGTTAATAGCGTTTGTTTATTGAAGGAATATGAAATATGATTTACTGTAGCTTCACCATGTTGATTACATTGTAATGTAATTAAGGCATAAACATAGTTAACTGAATAAAAATTATTTAAAATTATCATTTATGTAATCATCTGCTTGTATGTATTACTTTCAGTCCACAGAAGCTTCACCTCACAGCAGTGAGTGAGACCATACTGATGGAAAACGTGGAAATCTTCAAGAAAAACGGTTTTGATTTCGTTATTGATGAGGAAGGTATCTATTCCAAAATTTCATTTACAGATCGAAATGCACCTTGGAGCGTCAGCATCTCTACTGACACTGAAGTCAGTTGCACGCTGGCATTAGTGCGCTGCTGATGTATGAATCTTACTTTTGAAAGCCCAAGTCACAGAGCGGGTGAAGCTGGTTTCTCTACCCACAAGTAAAAACTGGACCTTTGGAGCAGCTGACATCGAGGAGTTGATCTTCATGCTGAGCGACAGCCCTGGGGTCATGTGCAGACCTTCCCGTGTTAGGCAGATGTTTGCTTCTAGGGCTTGCCGTAAATCGGTGAGAGGCAGCACCTAAATCGTTATCCTGTGTATTTGCGTTAACATGGAATATTTGTAATGTGACATGAGTAATTACTGAGATTACAATTAAAAACAGTAGGCAGAAGTTCTATTTTTTGTGTCTTCAGTTTAACCATGTTCAAGACGCTTCTGAATCGAAGAGCAGTTCTTAAGCGGTTTGTGATGTCTCCTGATGCTGAATGTCTCCCGTCTTATTAGGTGATGATTGGCACGGCCTTGAAGAACAGTGAGATGAGGAAACTGGTAGCACACATGGGTGAAATTGAGCAGCCATGGAACTGTCCCCACGGAAGACCCACCATGAGACACCTCGCCAACCTGGACATGCTCACTCAAGACTGATGCCTATACTGCCACCTGGTGGCCATGCTTTGAAATGCATCACAACCCATGTTTTTATTTTGCCATGTAACAAACGTGTTACATTAATACAAACTTTTAGTGTTTTAGTTTTAAACCAAAACGTGGGTTTGCATTGAAAAAAAATCACCTGTAAATTTTAGTCAGTAGATACAAATTATTTTGATGGCTCATCTTTGAGAGATTTTACAGAGATCTTGTAATATTTTCTCATTCAAACATAACTTTTTGGTTTCTTTTTCATGTTAAATAAAACATTTATTTGTATTTCTGTCCAAGTTTTTTTCATGCTGTCAGTCTTGTTTCCATTTCAAAGAAAAATAAATCATCTCTTTCCGTCAGACATTCAACTTAACGGTTATCACGAAAAAGAATATACTCTGCCATATTTCATTTTTGTTGAATTTCCTCATGCAGCTTTTATAGAAAATATTAACTGAAAAACAATTTGCACCATTTCATACTGAAGCCAAAATATTCAATTTTAACCTTTTTTCTTTCAAATTTTCTATAAGCTCTCCATGAGTTTAATCTGCACCTCTTGGGTCGGGTACTTCCTCCCGATTCCTCCCTGAACCCTTTACCCCCGCCCTTCTTTCCCTTAGCAACGGCGTCCCGGTCGCCAAGCACGCTTTGTATGTGGTGATGATAGCTGGGGGATCTCAAATAAGAAATGGCGAAAGGAGACCAGAAAAACACAGATGGGAATCCAACAGACGAAACGCCCGGCATCAACCCCGGGCTTAGCTGCTCTGCACCGAGCCTTGTGTCGGAGCCTCCGCTGGTCCCGGAGCTTCAGACCGGGGAGTTCAGTTCGGAGTCCGTGGCGTCGCAGGTGTCCATCACCACCAACCCGGAGCACATTGGTGCAAAGTTCTGCCCAGAGCCACTTTTCAGCAGTATCGTGGTTCAAAGGTCAAACGATTCCCTTTTACCGTAGCATTACATTTTAGCATAACAGAATAAAGACAACTTACATGTTTGTACGCTGATTGCAGGTACGATGGGGAAATGCATGGAGACCTGTTTCATGGGGAAGGCATCGCTTATTTTCTGGGCGGTAATACGTATAAGGTACATTCAATATTTCAATATAAAAGCTAAGTCTGCGGACTATCCTGCTTTTTCCAAAAGTAACCGGAAAAGTAATTTGTCGTATTTCCAAAGGGTATGTTTGCAGAAGGATACATGCACGGACGGGGTGTGTATACCTGGGAAGACGGGGTAATATATGAGGTAACTTTCACGCCATTCATTATGATTATTTCGTCGTGTTCACGTGTAAAATGTATAATACTGTCGCGCTTTGGCGTTAATACGCTTACAGGTATTAAAATTTGACTGCTGTTTTAATGACAAGGTTTAATTCTAAATTGCAGGGCGACTTCGATCTGAATGTGCCCACGGGATATGGGAAATATACCTGGCTGGATGGCAGCTGGTATGAAGGCGAGGTGCAGAACGGCCTGCGACATGGTGTGGGAACCTACAGATGTGGCACCAAGTGCGTTTCATACCGTGGCCAGTGGCACCACGGCAATAGACATGGAAAGGTATTCCTGTGATCAGTGGTGGAACAGGACAATATGCAGTTCTCAGCATGGGTTATGCACTGGTTCCTTGCATTAATACCTAAAATGAATATGTTAAATTAACTTGTAGTGGTGAACGAACTTGTACTCATTATTCATGTATAAGATGTATCCATTTGGATTTTCATGTACCTTTGAGATGTTCAGACTCATTACTAGGTTGTCTCTTCATTATCATTACTGCTATTTGCTTATTTGTTTGTTTTTAGGGTAAAATATTCTATAACCAGGAGATGACATCATGGTATGAAGGCGACTGGGTGAACAACACGATAGATGGGTGGGGAGTGAGGCGGTAGGTGTGAAAACAAACAAGTCTGAGGACTGACGACATGCATTTTCCTGTGGCTATACGCAAAGGACATATGGGAGGATTCTGTGAAGGTATATGTATCTTGGTGTTGCTGGGAGATTTACTTACAGACAGATGTTCTCAGTGCAGAACGGAAGGGAGTTGACCAATCAATCTCTAGAGTAGGTGGGTCCAAGCAATTAGAGGAGGTGGGACCAACCAATCAGATGTCTTGTTCCCACCTTCTCTAGTTGCTGGGGCTCACCTCCTCTACAATGTGATTGGTTATCTCTTAGAAACCAATCGTTTTTCGTTCTGCCCTCAGAACATCTTTCTGTAAGTAAAACTCCCACAAGCTAATGTGGACAGCATTGATAACGTGGAATAAATAGGTGGTGTACTATATATGCTATATATAGTACTGAGAGAGGTTGAAGAGAAAGAAGTGGTGTATTGAAGTATTTCAGCAGTATATTTGGCATAAATGTGTTGATTCATGTATATTTCGAATTATGAAATATGTTGTTATAGTTATCTCTCTGGGAATGTATATGAAGGCCAGTGGAAGAAGAGCAGGAGACATGGAGAAGGAATGATGAAATGGCTGACACTGGGTCAGCAGTATAGTGGCCACTGGGAAAATGGAATGCAGGTACAGCCACTCCTGATAATGCTTCTCACTGACTGAATGCCAGTGAAGCACGTTCCCTATGCTCACCAGGAAAGAGATTTTTTTTCTGGTCAAAAGTAGAACTGGAGGTTTGTCGCAGTTTTCATACCGCGGAAAGCCAACCACACTGCATGGTTCACAGCATGGCCAGGGGACACACACGTGGTTCCAAAGAAGAATCGCTGGTTCTCAGTATCCCCAGAGGAATGAGTACACTGGGCAGTTTGTGCAGGGCGCGCGCCAAGGTCAAGGCACGTTCTTCTATGCCAACGGGGCATCGTATGAAGGAGGCTGGCAGGCCAACAAGAAGCACGGCCAGGTCAGCTGATTCATCTGTATTACCTGTATGCCTTTGACAACGGGGATTCTGGCCAGATTCTTCCAAAATCATTTAAATCGATTTGATGCTTCCATTGCAGGGAAAGTTTACGTCTAAGGATGGGCGTGTTTCTGAAGGAGAATTTGTGGACGACCGCATGTCTGAATACCCAGCACTCCCAAAAGATGCTGTGCTGACTCCAGATCTCAACATATTAAGGATTTCCACTTCTGTTAGTGTAGAAAGTTAGTATACACTGTAAAATAATGTGTAAAATGACAGCTGATTTAACAGCAAAACTTATTATAATAACAAGAGAGTGATTATTTCCATAAGCAGTGAAGGTTATGATGACTGCCTGATTTTGACCACATATGTCTCCCAAATATGCTGCTAAGGTGACTCACCCAGGGACACTTCTGGACCAGGTTCTGGGTCATCATTACTCAGCCAAGACATGACACTGGATATTCAGTCCCTGTTAGTTCAGTTCCCTGAACCACAGAGAGATGCTGAACTCAAACAGGTCAGTGTGGTTGGCTGTAAATATACACACCGATTGAGATTGGCTTAGGGTTACACTGAGAGTGCATTGAAATTTCATACTTGCATACTTGTTTGCTGTGTAGTATGCAAAATATAGTATATGAAGTGAGCGAAATGTCCAAATCCTCTGCATGGCTGAGAGAGTAGGTGAGTGGTACCTAGATGACATACTACATTCTGTAAGATTCTGGTAACTATATGGTGGGTGTGCAAATGGTGAATGTTCACAAGGACACTGGAGCTTCAAATGTTGCTTGTTCAGAATATTTTTTCAAGAGGGTAGTGGAAGTGCCAGTTATGTATAAAATTAAGTAGAAAACAATACCCAGTTTCATATGTTGACTGGAATATGTTTTTTCCATTAAATAGTTTTTAACAGTCTTTAAGGCTTCCAGCCTTTGTCACTGGTAAACATCCAGATGACATAATATGCAAGATGGTGACTTCAGTATGTCCATGTGCCTGCAAACTGTTTTCATGCGTACATTCAGTACATGCTACATTAACAGTTGAGTAGTAGGCTTATAGTGACATTCAGTATGTACTGTGCAATCATGTGATTTTGGACTCACCCTGAGAATACTGAGCTGCTCTGTATCACTAGGCATGAATGAGTGATGAAGGTGCTCCCTCAGAAGGGAGACGAACCTCATTGTAATGCAGTTTCTCTCTTTCCATCTGATAGATGGAGTTGGCAATGCTAAGACATGTAGCAGAGCTCAGGAGCACATACTGCTTCTACAGTCGGCTGGGCCACGACTCTCCGGACAACACCTTCCTGCTCTCCCGTTTGCAGTTCTGGCGTCTGCTGAAGGACTGCAAGGTCCACCAGGAGGGAATCACTCTGGCCCAAATGGACCGGATCGTTGGCAGTAAGTAACCAATAGTGACGCATTACAGAGTTCAGGAGTTGCGGCCCAAACAACTGTAAGGTTGCATGTACTGGCCGGTCATCATGTTCATGTGCCTCATGACAGGTGATGATGCCCCAAAGGACATCCACTCTCCTTTTGGAACTCTGTTGCTTAGGAACTTCCTGAGCCATCTTGTGATCCTGGCCAATCACATCTATCACAGAGAGATGACGTAAGCGTCCTCGTGGAGGGTCATGGGGAGCCAAGGGGGATGGCTACCGATGACTCATAAGATTCTTTTTATTTAACCCTTTCAGATCATCTGGCAACGTGCTTGTGACCTGCTTCTCTAAACTAATGGAGGATAACATCCTTCCCAATGCAACAAATGTTAAAGGTATAGAGAAGAACCTGTTGTATCGCACATTCTTAACTTAGACACAATATTATGAATACATTCACCTGCTTTTTAGTTTCTAAAGCAATGCAATGTCCAATTTGCCTTTATGATTTTTGTGAGGGTGGCACAGTGGCGCAGTGGTTAGCACCTTTGGGACCAGGGTTCGAGTCTCTGCCATGACTCAGTGTGTGTAGAGTTTGCATGTTCTACCTGTGTCATTCTGGGGTTTCCAACATGTACCCCATTTACATTAGGGGGACATGGACTTAACTAACAGTTAGCTTAATTGTGTGAGTTATATGTATATATGTATGTGTGCATGCAATTTGTTTCTAAATGTTTTGTTTCGTGAATCCAGGTATTCTTTTCTCATACCCCCACCATGCTGCCGTGGCCTCTTATTATCTGATGAAATGCTGGGCGATCTACCAGTACTTCTGCAAGCAATATTCCCTGGCCCCACGTAACCTTACCATAAGCATGAGACAGTTTATCTGGATACTCAAGGTACCGTCAGTTTGGGGACACTCATAACTGATAAAGTGTGTTAAAGGTTCACCTTGTTCACTTTTAGGTGTTCAGAGGATTAAGAAGTATTGTGAGAGTTTGAATTCAGATGCTACTTACTCTGCTGTTCTGACTGAAAAAAGTCCTCCCACCTAAAATATATCTTCAGACTTTGTTGTTTACTTACATTCTCTGGCCACTGAGTGGCATGAGTTGCACATTTAGAGAATCCTTTTTACACACGAGCTGTTGTTTTGAGCTTTTGTTGCATTGGTAGCCTTTTTGTTAGCTTCAATGAGTCCATTATCTTCTCACCTTTCTCATTAACCACACACACCACTGGCTAGATTCTTGTTCAGCACACCATCCTCTGTAAAACTGTAGACACTGTAGTGTGTAAAAATCCCAGGAAGCTGGATGTTTCTGAGATGCTGAACCACCGCGCCTGGCAGCAGTAATCACACCACCAGTCACAGACAACATCTGGCATCTCAGCCAGATGTTTCTCCAACAGTGGCCTGGAGAAAATTACTGGTACTTCCCACAATAGTTGACCGACCTTTTTGGTTTGATATTGATTTGATTAAGATTTAGTTTTCACAGAAAGCATGGTTTTTGTTAAGGATTTTCCGAGAGAATGTGGTTCTGCAAATATCTGGAGTTACACCGGCAGCTCTCTGACATTTGCACACGACCTCAACACTATTAGCAGAAATAAGAAATGTCACCATTTTGTGTTAAGGCATTCAGTAATAGTGGATTTCTCTGACTTCACTGCTAGGACCTGAATGTGTATGATAACAAACTAACCATAGGAAAAGTTGTCGAGATCCTGTTTACCGAAAGCCTTCCACTAGAAGATGTTTCACACAGGAACTTGGATCTGGAGGTAAGCATTTTATCAAAGAACATCACAGTAAATAATGTGAAGCTTCATTCATACTTTAGTTATTGTTTCTTTGTATAACAATTTTAAATAGCTACCCATATTATAATACCTAAAAAAATGACACATTGTCATTTTGTTACTGAAAACTGTAACAGAGCCCAGATTTACGAAGACAGGGCCAGTGTAAAATCACAGGCTTATCTTGAACACCCACCATATAGTTACCATTTCGGCCATGTTACTCAGATGACGTTCCTCGAGTTCTTCGAGGCCCTGCTGGGCTGTGCAGAGGTGAAGCATCCTTATACAGTGGAGATCTCCCCCAAATATCTGCTTGAGATAAGCAGGCAGGGAGGGACAGGGGCAACCCCAGCGAGTAAGGAACTTGGCATCGGCCCTGCTCATCTGCTCCAGGGACCCTCATCTCTGGTGGGTCTTACTCATCCACTCATATATCTTTCACCTATTATTGATTACAGAGGAAGTCGAATTTTTTGAACAAACCAGTCAAGTTTGATGAAAATAAGATTGAAAATTGACGTTTACTTTGTTTGTATTGCTAGATAACAAAATAATTGTCTCATTACCTCTTCACCTTGGCAGAATGCTAGCAAATTATTATTAGAATAACAGTAGCATAATTCTGTTATATTGTTTTAAATATCCAAAGGGGGGGGGGGGCGGCATGGTGGTGCAGTGGTTAGCACTGTTGCCTTACACCTCTGGGACCCGGGTTCAAGTCTCCGCCTGGGTTACATGTGTGCGCAGTTTGCATGTTCTCCCCATGTCGTTGTGGGGTTTCCTCCAGGTACTCCGGTTTCCCCCCACAGTCCAAAAACATGCTGAGGCTAATTGGAGTTGCTAAATTGCCCGTAGGTGTGCATGTGTGAGTGAATGGTGTGTGAGTGTGCCCTGCGATGGGCTGGCCCCCCATCCTGGGTTGTCCCCTGCCTCGTGCCCATTGCTTCCGGGATAGGCTCTGGACCCCCCGCGACCCAGTAGGATAAGCAGTTTGGAAAATGGATGGATGGATGGATGGATGGCTATCCAAAGAGCAAAAATCTTATTTGACAATGTCTAATAATAAAAATAATGATGCTGATAATGATGAGGAGGAGGAAGATGATTTTCATATACTTGTGAATAAAATAATTTCCAACAAAGATGCCTTAGGTATTTTTAAATCATTACCCAGTAACAATATTTTAAATTTCAATAATGTTTGTACCTTATTCAGAAATATGCGCAATGAAACTGTTTAATTTTCCTATCCAAAGCCTGGAAAATCCGGAGATGTTTTCCACCACCTCTCCACATTTAAAGAGAAGAACGGGAAACGAGGTGAATTGCTTCTCAGAAGCCATAAAGCAGGAACAGGCTCCGTTTTCACTCAACGAGCCGCAGGTGGTTGTGGGATCAAACCAGGCCACGCCGTACATTTGTTTCGATGTCTCTGCTTATGACTCACGATGCATTTGCATGCCAGTCACATGCTCGCGTGTCCTTCCGTGTGCCCTGTGCATTTGCGATCCAGAGGTAGAAGGAGGTCCTGCCCTGCCGAATCCGGACACAGATTCAGCTGTGTGGCTGGAAGGCGAGCCAGCGGCCACTCTGACGTGCTCCATGCCGGCTTTAGAAACACGCTCGTCCACTGCGCCTTCATCCAGAGCAGGTACCAGCGCATTGCTGCCGAGCTCCTACTGAAGTCTCCTCTTACAAAACAGGCCCTTACGTCTCAAATGAACAACAGCAAGAAAATTAATAGTACAAAATAAGTATGGGGCAGAGTATGGAGAATGACATCAATTAAATGAAACTATATCTTCATTAAATTGAAAAATCAATAAGAAGACCAATTTCGTTACATGTTGATATGGACGGTAACAAAGCACAAAAAGAAACGTTTTTCATTGTTCTTCTAACGTTCTCGATATAATTGATTACTTGCTTTTGTATTTTACAGATATGCTTTTTCCTCGGGCATTTTTATATACTGTACATTAATATAGGTTCTATTAGTCTTCTTACTTTTACTAGCTACTTATAGGACAGAGGGACGCTAGAGGACAGCACTGCACCATAATCGTGCCGCATTAAAGAACCAGTCCTATAATGAATTTGTAACAGATACAGCTGAATTATTGATACGTTTGTTTTAGTTTCTTTTTGAAATATCTGTTACTTTAAAAATTGGTTTGTTCCAGAGCCAAGTGGAGAGGCTGGGACGGAGCCAGAAAGTGAGCAGACGCTCTGGGCCTGCAGGATCCACCTGTTCTTCAAAAATACCTTCTTTCCAGCGTATGAGCGCAGGCTGCTGCTGGACAGGGAGGCAGAGGATGAACGGGTGAAGAAAGGGCAGGTCCAGAGCACTTCTGCCAGCACTGCAGAGGCATCCAGGAGCCTGTACTCTCCGTAGCATCCATACTTCCACCCATATACCCTAGAGATGCTGTTCTCTGCTTTTACTCTAAAACTGTAAAATATATGTAATTTTTATATACTAGGCAATGCTGACGCAGCTGACATCGGACCCAGGGGAACCGGACTGTTAGTTTTAATGGTCTTTCCGTGACAATTAGTAACAAACAGAAAGTGATACAAACCCACTAAAGTGTAGGTAACACGCCACTGAAATTCCATGGCAGGAGGCACGTCATGCCACCCTCTGCCGCCAATTTCAGCAGCCTGGAATTTCAGTTTACCTAACCGAGGGTGGGCCGTGCTCGTGTGTCACACAGAAAGGACTTACGGAATTCTTGCCCCCAGGATAAGGTACACCCATCTATTTCATAAATTGTTTTGCTTAAGGCCACCAGCACCAGGGAGGCTAACGTATATTTAGTGAGCATGAGGGGGTATTTTAAAGGTGAAATATTCAGGCATCAAAAGACTGGAGATCAGTTGCGGATGGTTTAGTTTGCCCAGCATAACAGCAGTTCATCTTAGAGGGATAAGGTTAAAATTGCGTAATATTTAAGTATGTAAATAGCTCAAGGTCAGTTGGACTTTTACATAACAGAATTGAATTAATTTCTAGCTGACATAAAAACCAATGCGTGGCTTGACCCCAAGGTCATGTAAGCAGTATAGTGTAGAGTCTGCGTTTGCCTTCCATGGACCTGGTGCTCTTCTGGGCCGGTCTGATGAGTTCAGGTTTTGCCTTGCTGATGTGATGAATAACAGAACAAACCAACAGACGGTCATGAGCCAGAGGGTAACAGCTCTTAATCAGCACAGGTGTGAGAGCCAATCCCATGCTGGCCGTCTGCAGGATTTCCTGCTGAAGCTACAGATCTGTGGGCATGGCTCTGGGAAGGGTGGTGCTAGACCTAGAAAGTTATGGTGGGGGTGGGGGGAAGAAGAGGTGGATGAGAGGGGAAGGCCCGGTCTAAGGCTTGGTCACATCAATCTTTCTCATCAGATGGTTCCAGCTTGAACAAAATGATAAGAAGTCTGGACAAACCCCCAAAAAAAAACATGTGCTTAAAAATTAGCAGGCATTTTTAATTGTACCTAAATAAGATTTTATTGTATATTTTATTACTCAATAAAATCAGTTGTTTCCCCCATAAAATACCAGTGGACACGACACTCTATCCAAATGTATGAAAAGTCAAAGGAAAGAATATTTTTAAAAAAAACAATATCTGCAGGAATTGAGTTGCATAAACACAAAGGAAAATTAGAATTTCATGGTTTATTTCCAACTTTGGGCCGTTTACAAAGCACAGAATTTTGAGATGATGGCGGCGTAAATTACCACAAAACAATCAAGGCCATAAACAAAAATACGAAGTTTGTGCATGTTCACTAAATTTTACAATAAACCTCAATGGATGAAAAAAAACCTAAATGGAGGAACAGTTAATTGCAAGTTAAACATTATATATATATATATATATATATTATTTATATACAATTGAAAAATAAATTTGAGTACATTTCTGATATTACAGTTAATTACAAGGATGAAATACCATTTATGGGTTAAATAAAAATCTAAAAATTGCATGGTGTGTTTTTCTTATACAATGCAATTATTGCATTACAAACTATGCTGTCTTCTCAGCATATCTGCCAGTTACATAAATAGTGTTGAAGAAACAGTCCATATCTTCTTTAAGTCTTCGGTCAACATCACTGTCACTTTTTTAATCCAAAAAGAAAATGTTATTGAACTGAGTAGCGCACAATCTCTTCACTTCCTCTGTGGGGGAAGAAAGAAAGGGAAGGAGTATTTAGGATCGGCATTTACACCGGAGGTTTGGTGCATCAATGCTACTGCACTGCTCCAACTCGTATCATGTAAATTAGATATCACTGTTAATCATGGAAATTAACATGACGTCTATAAATCCCAAAGCCCAGGCCCTGCAACGGATGCCAGTGGGACAAGATCCCGCGGTTACAGCTGGTCTGGAACAGAAGTTGAGAAATGGTGTAATCTGACTGGGATTAGCAGCCCTCTAAATCATGTAGGAACAACGGTAACAAGGAAAACCCAGCACACGGCACCACAAAAGCGACATGTTACCCTGTCAAAACATCCTCGCCGAGAAACCACAGTTACGTAAATTAGTTCAAGCAGCACCTGGGGATCGTTTATGAATCAAATTACATCCTAGCCCCGCCCTCCATTCCCTTGTCAGCAATCAGTTCTAGGGGAGTGTTAATGGGACGTACCGTTCACTTCAATCAAATTGGCATTCTTCTGATTCAAAATCACATAGAGCTCTCGTTGATCGGACTTCTTGCCAACAACCCAATAGTCAGTCATTGCCTTTACGATAATTTCTTCATCCTCGTCAACCCTATAAAAAAAAAAATGCCAAGATCAATGCACAACAGATATAATCGAGGAAGCTTGGCCCCCTTCCTGCACCTTGGGTCTTCCTGTCAGAGGTCCACTACCTTTAAAACGCCCCACCTGACAAAGTCGGCATGTATGTCCCCCAGGATCTTCATGAGGTCAGGGTGGACGGAGGTCAGCGACACGCTGGCGGTTTTGCGCATGTGGATGGTGCTCTTCTCGGCCAGGTTCATGTGGTTGAAGTAGATGAATTTGAACTGGGGTTCCTTCTCTGGCCTGTATAGGTAGAGATTCTCGTTCGAAAAACAGCCAAGCCCAAAAGAAAGCTATAGGACAAGACACCTACACTACAACTGGCCAGGTCTGTGCTCCCATTCCTGCATTAACTCAAATCAAATGTGATTCACTTAAGCCAGGAGCACATCTTGCTTCCAATATTACATTATAACGTCCCAAGTACCATGTAGTTTTACACCTTGTAAAATCTCACTCTTCTGTAGCATTAAAATTCTGATGTAATATTCTTGCTGAGAAAGCAGGTCAATTTATTAGTTGGTGTCATTTTTACGGAAATGTTTGACTAATTTATGAGGATGAGCAGTAAGCCATCTGGTAGGTGATCCCTGGGCACCATCGATATCTCTTTAATCCAAAGCTAAAGATTGTCTGACATCTGCTGTGATGTGTAAAAGCCCACTATGTATGTGACACATCCTCAGAATAACATCACAGAGCAACTATATCTGTTCTTTTTCACCCCAATGACTTGGCTGCATGCATCTGTTGTGGGCAGGAAATGGTGCATGCATTAAACTTTCAGTTAGGATGATGTGTAAAAGGAGCTGCTGCTCTAAACAGTGAGAAAGGCACCGGTAACAGGCAGAGAGACAGTGTGTGTGTGCGTGAGTGATGTGTAAGGGGAGCTGCTGCTCTAAACAGTGAGAAAGGCACCAGTAACAGGCAGAGACAGTGTGTGTTAGCGTGTGTGATGTGTAAGGGGAGATGCTGCTCTAAACAGTGAGAAAGGCACCAGTAACAGGCAGAGAGACTGTGTGTGTGTGTGCGTGATGTGTAAGGGGAGCTGCTGCTCTAAACAGTGAGAAAGGCACCAGTAACAGGCAGAGAGACAGTGTGTGTGTATGCGTGATGTGTAAGGGGAGCTGCTGCTCTAAACAGCGAGGAAGGCACCAGTAACAGGCAGAGAGACAGTGTGTGTGTGTGCGTGATGTGTAAGGGGAGCTACTGCTCTAAACAGTGAGAAAGGCACCAGTAACAGGCAGAGAGACAGTGTGTGTGTGCGTGATGTGTAAGGGGAGCTGCTGCTCTAAACAGCGAGGAAGGCACCAGTAACAGGCAGAGACAGTGTGTGTGTGTGTGCGTGAGTGATGTGTAAGGGGAGCTACTGCTCTAAACAGTGAGAAAGGCACCAGTACCAGGCAGAGAGACAGTGTGTGTGTGTGTGTGTGTGTGTTCATCTGATCTGCTGCAGGCCATCAAGCAAAATCAGACACTGTTTAATTACCTTTTTTTCATCATGATTAGGGGTAAAAATGTTTTTAATTGGCAGAATTTGATCACGGCTGGCTACTAAGAAAAGCTCTACTGTGTGCTGGGGCAGGTTCCATCCTTTTGACTTCAGGTTAAGACACACTCTCTCTCATACTACAGTCATGCTACGGGTAATATTAGCTGCAGACCTGTTTAGAGACGAAAAAACGTTGAACTGAGGGAAAAAGAAATAATTATGTATTGGATAACAGATTAATTAAAGAAATCTGAAGTGGTTCAGCAGACAGTGTTCACGGCATTCTCAGACATCCCATAATCTGACCCTGATATCCGGCGGTTGATGTTGTACTGCTCGCATATGTCTGACGCCAGCAGTGTGAGCTGCGGTCCCACAAGTCCATCCAGCTGCTCGCAGAACTCACGGCCTAGTTCTTCAGAAGCTGCAGGACATGGGGGAGTCCATCAATGCAGGCCCTCACTGCGGATGGCCGGCCTGGCCAGTGTGGTGCATGTGTGGGCATGCATGCAGGCCGTGTCCGAACGGACAGCTCTGCCACAGCTGGAGTCTCCGAGAGACTTGAATACTCACCGCTGATCATGAAGCAGACAGCAGCACTCATGGCCTGCGAAACAGGACGGAACACAACTGGCTGTCAGAGAGCAGCACGGGGCAAGAGATCTTCAAAATATCTCAATCCAGTTAATACTGGAAAGTCGATTACACACACAGAAATTCAGGTATCAGGCTTCATATGAACAGGTGAAACCAGTCAAGCTGTTATTCTATAAAACTACAATGAAGTCATTCATAAAAAGAACTACAGGAAAATAATGTGACCAAAAATAAGTTGAACTGTCGCTGGACTGAAGCCAAAATCCTCGAACTAAAGCATCATCTCTAGAGACAAATTATGGTGCACTGGCTCTCTCCATTCCCGATTCACAGAAGACATGACACAAAATCGTACTTCAAATATTCCAGCGAAAGTTTTTGACCAGGACAGAAATAATTTTAAGGAATTTCTGAATCTGCAGTGATGTGGGGGGTGGGGGGGGGGGAAGAGATTGAAGGGGGGTTATTAGATTAAACAAAAATCTTCAGCCCATTTCATGTCCCCGTTACGATTTAAGTCAACATTTTCATCTGCTAGACACTGATAATGAACAAAGGACTGTGTGTTCGGTTTCAAACACGTCAAAGTGACGAAAGCCTATTTGAGGAATTTCCACATTCAGTTTGAGGATATAATGGAGATTCTACCTTATAAACGATCAAGTGAAGCTCCTCATAGCCGCCGCTGCCGCTGTTCACAAATATTCTGGGAAATCTGAATTTTGCATCAGGGTCTTTCAGATTTGTGGGTCCTGTAAGAAATCTTTCAAAAGAGGGGAAAGCTTTTGACGGGCTTAAGAATCACTGTAACATCACTGTAACCAAAATAACAATGGAGGGCTGAATCTTGTAGCTAACATGCTAAATTGAAAGTGGAGAGAAAACGCTCTACCTGTTTTTCTTCCATATACTTATATATAAGGAAATAAAGTAAACTGTTCAAACAGCTTAACTGCTAACAGTACTGAAAGAAAAATGAACTATTTCCCAATGGCTCCTGTGTAGATAAAAACAACTGGGCCCAATCTAAAAGGCAGCAATCACAACCTGTGTCATTTTTTTGCCACTGCTGAATGGGGAAAAAAATTCTGCTGAAAAGTCAGGTTACATTTGTCAGATTTTCCACCCAATTACCATAAATTATCCATTTTGTGTGTGTAAAAATAACGACGTATAGAGTCCGTTCAATGATAGCTCAAGACTATGTGCCAAGAAGCTTTTACTGAAGCGCTGAATATTTTTTTTTATTGGTTTCATTACGAACAGCGTAAACTCTTATTATATTGCGTTACAGATTTCAATGATTCTTTGAAAGACTGATGCTACAGTCTCCCATGCAGGCCCAATCAAACCATTTCTAGGACAATCTACGTTTTATATCTAAAATAAAGAAACCCAACCGGTTGACATGGTATGAGATTCCTAACTGGACTGTTCTGTAGGACCGAGTGACCCTATTCAACATTTTATTTAGCTTTACAAGATCAGGTAGTTACAGGGCCAAGGTGACTGATTGCTGGATGTAATTTAAGCTTTGCGAGTAAAACGGCTGAATCATCCTTCATCCCAACTCTTGGCTGAAATCCCCGTGTCCATCACCTTGACCCGGTTAGCGGTCTGGGCTGACTGTCAGTAAGCAGAAGTGAACCAGCAATTTGGGATAATGAGAAAGACTTAGAAGAGCGGCGAGTCATGGGGAGGAAAAGCCACAGGATTCGTGCAATTACAGTCTTTAAAAACACTGCCGACGTGACTTTACGAAATGACGCTCGTGTGGGGATCTTGGGTGTCGTTCTCCTTATGGAGACCCCTTCTTAGGCCACACAGTAGAAGTGGCTTAGCAGGTCACAGCGATCACCGCTGAA
This sequence comes from Brienomyrus brachyistius, assembly GCF_023856365.1. Taxonomy (NCBI): domain Eukaryota; kingdom Metazoa; phylum Chordata; class Actinopteri; order Osteoglossiformes; family Mormyridae; genus Brienomyrus; species Brienomyrus brachyistius. The sequence continues at coordinate 19,727,339 of NC_064537.1, read as the reverse complement.
TCTTACGACGTCACCAAATGAAGCCCGTCTACGTTGGGGCGCCTTGCACAGAATCTCAGTCTCCGTTCGCCTTGCCTGCCCGACCTTGGTCCAGATGATCTCCCCACTGCGTTATACACTTCCAGGGTTCATTGAGGACAGTGCGTGCAGTTCCCTCCCAGTCCTCTTGGGCACTGCATTTGTGTGCGTCATGTGGTCAGACATCCAAGGTTCTGACCAAAGGGTTTGACAGGCACACCTGGGATTTGGGTCAGGCCAGATTCCCTGGAGATTGTGCCAGGACACAGTGGTCATGTGGGCGTGAGTTGGGGGAGGTGAAGGTGCAGGAAAACCCCTTTTATGTTTGTGAATAATCCATAAAGCTCATTACAGCCACCCAGTCCAGAGCACGTACCGTCACACAAAGTACATGATCAAAAATCCACCATGAGTCCAACTGGTTTTTTTGGTGCCAAACTGTCCTTGATTCATTTACACACCTCCAAAACCCCTGAATTACCATGATTTTTAGCCCCCCCCCTTGCGAACTCACCTCCCATAGTGCAGCAGGTTCCCAGCCACCTCCGGTCTGAGCGGCGAGTCCCTGCCTGCAAGCTGCCTCACGGCATGACAGAGAGCAGCGGGGTTAGCGAGCACGCTGCCCGAGCGTCACGCCGCATCCTGACCTGCCGGGACCTCCAACCTTTCCTCACACTCAGAGAAACATTATCCAAGCAAGGACTCTCTCTACATGTCCATGTCCAACACAGACATAATGGATTGAGCTTCTGAACCACATCTGGTCATCAGGTACGATTCGAAATCAAGTTCAAGGAATTCCTATAATAGCCTGGTGCCTCTACATTCCCTAGATGATCTTCTATTGTATTTCTGGTCCATTAATACTCTTATTAGGGTCTTGCATTGCTACAAGTCATGTAGATTCTGCTCCACTACTGCTTAAACTTGTACCTGGACATTCACCGCAAGCTCAGCCAAGCTGCACTTATGCCAACACAACTCTTTGATGGTATCTATGTTCGCAACGTGCCATTTACCTTGAATAAAAGCGTCTGCTGAATATATGAAATGGAAATATGACGGGCAAAAAGAGAGCATCGTGTCGGAAATGAGACCTGTGCTGTGCTACGCCCGGAAACAGCAGCTCAATTCACAGACGTTACTGCATCGCTCACGTGCCCCACATCAGCAGCGCCAGCAGAGTAGTGCCCTGCTATGCTCTGCTGAATTTCCTGAAGGGCGGTGAACACCCCCCCCCCCCCAGGGACACTGTGCCTCTGACGCAGGACTGAGGTCCCAGCTGAGCAGCTGCGGGCGTTTCTCACCTCCGGCTCAGAGTGCCGGGGAAACAGCGAGGTGGTCAGGTACTTGTACAGGATCCGCATGTCGTCTTGCTCCAGGCCGCTCCTGGGGGAGGACACAGGGAGCGCAGCCTTCAGTTTCATCCCGCCATGTCTGACGATGTGAGCACGTGCAGACACGACGACAGCGTGAACCCGGGGAACCCGTCCGGGCGAGGAGGGACAGGCCGCTGGGGCAGGCCGAGCTGCTGACACGCTCTGCGTCAGGGGCATCGGTTACTGCTTACTCACATGTTCCTCGCGTTGCCTTTTTCGGCTCCATATATTATGCGGCGCTCGGCAGAAATTCATCAGAAATATGAGTCATTACTCAAGGTGAGCGTGAGGGCATCCCGGCAGCCATGGGACCTGGCCGCAGCTGAGCGCGTGCCTCCGTCAGCTACCCTGCCCACCCCCCCGATTTCATTTTTACACATCGTGGGTATAGATGGATTCCGGGGGATGCCGCATACCGGCTCCTGAGGAATGGGAGCACCGAGCGGCATCATCTCAAAAAATACTTGGCCGAATTATGTAAAAGCTGTGAAACTAAAATAAGTCACCTCGTTCACTTGTGAGGAAAACACCGCGCTGAACAATGGAATAATTATGACAGTGTGATTCCGCAGCGTAGTTATAACAGTAATGAGGTGTACAGTCTTGTCAACTGCCTGGGGGCAACTGTGTTGCGAAAGGTACTATTTAAAAACCAATACAATTTAATGTAATTGATTGTGCCGCCCTTCAGATTGAACACATCATCCCACGATTTTCCATAAATTTAGTGCTTCTTTTGAACTGACCCAGAAACCATCCCGTTTATGCCTAGAAAGGAACACAGGTGAATTCTATCGTCGTCCCTTCACAACCCCCCCACTTACGCCCTCCCAGGCCGCATCTGTATAACGAGAAATCTACACATACTACACGGCCAAATTAGCACCCGGCAGTGCCAGTGAATCTTATGCTAACCAGCGAGCAGCTGGAGGAAGTCAGGCGTGCCTCTTATAAACAAACAAACAGGACAGCCAGCCAAAGAAGTACTGGCAGACTCACTTCCTCGAGCTGCAGAATAATTAGAGGTGCGGTGGGTCAATGTAGAACAGCGACAAAGGCCAAAAGTTAGGCGACCCCCATTAATGACCACTGGGCCCTGCTTAGGGGAAGCACTTTTACTGGCGGGGGGATGCCCTGACAAGTATGTTAGATGCGGCCGAGTCCCAGGTCAGCGCCCTCTGCTCGCCAACCCCAGCCTGAAGCTTTAAGCGAACGCAGGCGGATTGCCAGCGACAGAGTGGGCTTCGCGCCAACCCTACCAGATGAGCTGGTCGTTGTAGAGGAATGTCGTATACTTGATCAGACTCAGGTTCTCTTCCACCCTGTTCACAAAGGACTGTATCTTCAAGTAGGTCATCTTGTCTAAGGGGAAGAAACTGATCCCGCCAAAGACATCCAGGAGGTCACAAGACTGAAGGTGTAGAGTTTGGAGATACTGGAGACAAACAGGAAAGAGTCAGCAATAGGTACGAGTGACGGGAGAGAGAAAGAATGCTCATCACCGACTCCAAACTATGCTACAGTGATCGATCTTAAGGCACAGGTGTCCCCAAACAGCCCCATGCACTTTCGCCCAAGGAGCCCTTGACCATAAAGTCAAAGCAGGAGGTAACGTGAAGGCAGATAAGGTGACGCATCCGAGCAGAACTTCCTTTTAGGGGTTTCCCCTTAATTAGAAATTAATTATTCAGACAGGTAAGTACACCAAGCAGAAATTGTAGGAGTGCAGGAAAGCCTCCCTGACTGCGAATGATTAATGCTGACACACTTGACACAGCTTTCCAAGCGAAACGCAATTCGGGGAACAAATTACAGGCGTGTGCTGCGGCTGGCCAGTGCGAGGCACGGATCTGCCGGGTTCACGACAGAAAGAGGGCAGGACTGCCCGCAGGATCCCGCCCTCGATGCTGCACAAGAAGGATCTCTGCTGTGGCAGCAGGTACGAGGATGATTCCTGATAGCGATATGGAAGCAGGACCCCCCCCCCCCCCCCCAACGTGGACGGCAAGTCACACTGTCTGCTGCTGAAGGTCCTCCTCTCATTTGTCATGCTTTCTGTGTTCTAAACGGGTCAGTCCACTCGCTATAGGTACAGGAATAACCTGTCGTTTCCCCAGCCGCCGAGACGCTTAACGCCTGAATTCAGGCCGGCTCCAGAGATTCGCCGTAAAACCAAGACAGAGGGTTTCAAAAATGAGGTGGTTACCCTGTAGAAGAACTTCTCCAGTTTCTGCGTGAGGAGCTCCACTGCTCCCGCCTCCATGGCCCTGCCAAAGGTGCCGTTAAAGAGCTGGGGAGAGAGAGCACAAACTCGCTTACAGCGATGTCACCAGAACCACCATGCCTAGATACCAGGCCCGTTTGGTCTTCAGTACGCAACAGGGAAAGACAAGCTCGGTGATGAGCACAGATGAAATCATTACCCATGTGCTACAAGTTCTCCCACAGACAGCCAATGGTTTACTGCTGGACAGCTCCAGCTCACACACACTCCCGTGGTTTGAAGCATTCATTTAAAAACGGGCGATTGCAGGGCTGAAGTCAGACCCCTTAATCTTTATGTCTGAGACTGCAGCATACAACACTCAACCCCAAGTCTGCCTACAGGCCCTTCCTATCAGCCAGGACTCAACATGCACAGAGAGGTGTGGAGGAACTCATTGTGACCCTCATGCAGAAGACACCTCCAGAAGCCTGGATCCTCCGGAAAACAGGAAGGTGACGCATGTTCAGCCGGCAGGAAATGAGCCTCACCTTGTACATGCTGTAGCACTGTTGCAGTACTGCGCCATAAACATTGTCCTGGAAGAAAAAAAGCAACAAAATCAGCCCAAAACAGGTCAGTAGAACATTATTATTTTTGCCAATATCTGCCAAGACCTGCTTTTGGATTCAAAGGATCGACCGTCATGGCTGCTCGGCGCATCAGTTCAGGGAAAGTTTTAGTCACAATATCAGCATCTTCTAAGCTCTCCAACCTCACATTTCCCCACCATCAGCCAGCAATGGGACTAAAGCACAGAAGGACCCCAGCAGCTAGGGGAGGCAAGGAAGTCAACATGCCTTAAAGATAAAGCTCTGCAGGGGGGGTAAACTTTAATCCATCTATCATTTAGTGAGCCTGCAGCCTGTCCAAGGGAGCGCAGCGCAAAAGGCAGGGGACACCCTTGCATGGGATGGAAGGACACCAGCTCAGCAAACTTCGCAGGACCATGGGAGGAAAGAGTAGCGGCCAGAGGAAAGCTGCTCACATGGAAAGAAGAACAAGGAACCTCCACACACACACAAATCTACGGGCAGGATCTGTACTCGTAACCCTGGAGGTACGATACCACACTATGATACCACCACTCAAACCATGTGTATGTGTGGGGATCTCTGTTGGCCACAAACTATCACTACACTCGGGGGGGGCATACTGACTTTAGTAGGCAAACAACAAGCCTGCCCCCAACGGTGCTACTCACTCACAACCAAAAGCCATAGAAATTTAGAAATAAGACAAAGCATTTGTTTGGCAACCTGATCAATAAAAATCAGCAGCTTTTCTCGGATCAGTGAAAAGGCCGAAGCGCTTACCAGGAGCTCCTCTTCCTGATACTCCGTAGTTGCTGGCCTCCCCTCCTTGTTTGCTCTCTCCACCATCGGGTTTCGCACCACCTGCGTTGCATTTTACACATCCATGTGACAGAGTCATTAGTGCAACCTTCTTCCATTCCTATCTGCTTAGGAAATACAGGTGTAAGGGGGCGGATTTTCCATGTGCTAAAAAGGGAACTGCAAACTGAACTATTCTCAGCTTTTAATGCGTACAAGGTCTTAAAGACGCAGATGGGATATCCCAGTATGCTTCATTCTCGGTACTAATTTGCACTTAGGCCTAGACAGCATTTCTGCTAAAGATAATAAAGAGGTTTCTTTTGGATCCTGCCATAGAAACCAAAATAAACAATAAATTGAAATATTGAGTTGGAAAATATATCCAAGATGCTTCAATTTGCCATTTCTACAAGTATGAGTAAAGGTACAAAGGAACACTTTGATTTTCACACATTCCATCTTGCTGTCATACAAGGGACACAGAAAACTCATATACAAGCTTTGGGTCTGAGTACAGCTTTCTCCCCCAAAAGCGATATGATTATATTGCTGGCACAAGATTCCAGCTAGCATTCAATGCCCTGACATGTGTAAGTGCAGCAGAACTCAGGAGGACTGCAGAACGTACCATCACAATCCAGAAATTCTCTTCTGGTTCATAGAAGAACTGCCTGTTTTTCTGCGTGTGAAGGGATTTGGCTGGTTTCGAGGGACAGAAGGTTCTGTAAGATGGGAGAGTCGAGAACATACAGGCACGTTACGCTCGCTAAGACTTTATTACCAGAACCTCACGTGACACATTACAGGGACCTGACAGGAGCGTCATTGAGTTTAAGTGAAGAGGCCAACGGGGTTTCCGTCCCAGGTAATGACATCAGCGATGCTGCATTTAGTCCCTCCACCACCAACTAGCCATTACTATACAAACTGCGAAATAACCTTTAAACTCCTCAAAAGTGCAACCCAGCAACCCCTGACAGAGGACAAAGGAGATGAAGTGACCAAAGATGTGCAAACCTGTCATTTATTTGATAACAATAAATAATTGTTTTATTTTATTATTGTGCTTTTAAATTATAAGTATAACTGAAAAGTCAACTTTAACTCTGTGGGGATCAGTAGTATTATTGTGCAAATTTTATATATAAGTTCATTAAACAAACAAAACAGCAACAACAAAAAAACGCTGGTGAGCTGTTGTGCAGCATGACAGCCACTAGAGACACCTGAGAACGTGAACATGCTTGCGCATGTGTGTCAGGACTGGGTACTATTTCTAAGGTGAGGTTGAAGGCATTTTTAATGACTTTTACTAAAAATACCACATTAACCTCCCTGCTCCAAAACCACATGGAAGGATTTAGTGCATCCATCGCTATTAATAGAAATTAAGAATCCCACACAGCCCGTCTGTTTGGGAAGTTAAAGGCTCCTTGTGGTGCCTTTCCACTGGCATACAGGCCAGGCCATACCCAACCTGTGCCACAAAGTAACACTAGTTATAGCGTGGTTCCAGGTCACGTCGGTTTTTCACTGCAGAAAGTTCAGAAGAGACGCTTGTTAACTGCTCACGCATAGTAAATCATGATTTACTATGTGTTGACGACTTCTAGCACATCTGTGAGAATCACAGTGTTACGGTAGCATCAAACGCTAGTGGAATTAGCATTAGCTTTACATTACTAATCGATTCCATTCAACCACTATATAACACATTTTTAAGTAGGTTGGAAATTTTCAAGTTCCGAGCTTTTGGGAACGCATCAATGACATACGTTCTCATAAAAGCCCGGAAGAGCCACACAAGACTGTCTATCAGTGAAGTGAAGGGAGGCTCATCTAGCATGGCCCCATAATACAGGCTGCAGCATGAACACATTACTAGCCAAACCAACCATCTGCATCTCTCAGTGGAAGAGGCATGTGTCATGAAAGGGCAGGTTGAGGAACGCAAAGACAGAAGTTGCCTCGGGGGTCTATGGGGACAGTCATAGGGATGGTCATGTGAGCTGCATAGTGCAGTGGTTTGACCCCACGAAAACAAGAGCTTGTGTCAGCATGGCCTCGCATAACAAACGGGGTATCTAGTACGGGGCTGCACCAACGCTAACGTGGACACCGGTCCGCCTTCCATACCTGGTAAACTGCACGATGGCTTCACACAATCCCACATTGCGAATTTTCTCATTCTTCTCAACCTCGCTAGGATGGTAAAAGAGGATTTTTTTCTCTTCCTACAAAGAAAGAGACATAACAGAGGAATGGCAGAGTTGTGAGGAGACAGATCGATTTTTTAGGGGGAGGGAGCAGCGAATCCTTTCTTAGAGCAGCATTTCTGATTATTAAATCTTTTAGGAGTGGACAGACCCGTACCTCTCCCTCACGGGGCCCAAATTTAGGGTTGTAGATGAAAAAACTAAGCAACGATGGATTGTACTGTTTCTCTTGCATTCCTGTTGCCATTCTGGGGCTAGAAAAGAGAAGGAAGAAAAAAAACACATTTGTCCAGGCCTTCGCTGACATGTTTGTCGCCACAAACGCCCAAATGTCTTACCTTATCATAAGCATTAGTGTGATTTTGCGGTGGAAATGTTCTTCTCCGTAGTACGCCGCGATAACATGCCATGTACCTTGCAATGCAGAGAATAAATGTGCTTCAACAAAAACGAAAAAACATCCATCCGTAACCTTGACTCAATAAGACGCTTTAGTTGGCAGCATTTTTTGGGAGCTCTACAATTTTTAAATTTTTTTTTACTATTTCTAGCTAATCGTTGTAACATTTTTTCATTATTCATTTATCTATCCATCTGGTTATCGTAAACAGGGTGAGGGGGGGTGGCTGAAGCCTATCCCAGGCAGCAGGGGTACACCCTAGATGTCTTGTTACTTGTTATTTGTACGTATTTATATATTTTTATGGGGGTGAGGCAGATTTTATGCTAGAAGCTATTTTTGTTTTGTTGCTGGACAACAAAAACGGGGAACCAATAAAATCTTTTCATATATTTATCAACAACAGCCCTTATGCTAGTATTTTCTTAATCCAGGAAATCTGCACAACTAAAGGCTTCATTCTGGAGATGCTGCAGTATTCATGAGGATAGGAAGACCATCTTGTCAGACATGAAGACTAGCATAAATGGTCATTTTACCAACATTACATTGTAGTTGCTTTCATTTTATGAACTTACATTAGCCCCCAGTAGTTGGGGAAAGCTACAATTTCTGCATGGCTTACAAAATGTCAGAATGGTTGAGTACTGATACTCAAGAAAAAAATTTGGCATTCATATAAACATGGGTCAGAGCATTTAATAACCAAAATATGTTAATCTTACAGCATTAACAAATCCCTCATTCACAGAGGCAACAGATTTCAAGAGTCCCATTTTCAAATTCCCCCAGTGTTATTTTGCAGGTAAGTAGGACTATTTACCAATGCAAATACCAATAATAATACATTCAACAATGGATCTAGTGTCTTGAAATTCCTATTCCTAGTGTATTCTGATATACTGAGCAGAAACACCATTTAAGCTCTACATATAGCAACAGCACAGCTAAAACTTTCTAAACTTTAAACAAATGCAGAAAGCACTACAGCAACACACTACATTAACAGTTAACTTCTACACCACCACTCAAGGTTTCTGAAACTCAGTTCCACCAACCGTAGAAAAAATAAGGTTTAAAGACTCTGAATTTAGGATTGCAGCTTTATGGTTCAGGCCAAAAAAGATGACCGAATGACACAAGCCACTCGTCACCCATCTACTCTGTAAAAGGCACGGTAAGAAAACACTGCACGATAAATATATGAAACATAATGCGTACCTATGCAGCGAGACTGATTAACGCTGACATTCTATATATTATATATATATATATACATATACACACACACACACACAAAATACAATAATCTGTTTCAGCTAATGAGCTAATGTATCATCCAAGAGACATTAGGAAGTTTTCTTACTAAAATGTCGATTAATTTATTCACATCCAGTCAACTGAACAGCAAGACAGCAAACCATCGCTACCTCATAAAGCTAACGTTTACTTTTCTCTTGTATTAAAATACATTTTTAAACAGGCAAATTTATTTGTCATACTATAGTAAAACCCTTACCTCTTTCAGTATAACAATTAAAGAAACCAAGTGTCTCATATATTTTTCTTAAAATTTGTTAGCTAGCTAATCAATTGAAAAAAGGAACATCCTTCCTGCTTTTTTGACAGCGGGCAGTGTGTTGCATTGAACTGTGCTCGGATGGATTTTTCATACCTTGCGACATATGGTTCCTCTTTACTAAATACATTTTCGTGTGTATTTGTTCAGAAAGACTTAAAGCCGCAACGAAAACTGTGAAGTTTTCACTTCTGTAACAGAGAAAAGGAAATGCTTCTATTTGAACTGCATGCATATTGAAAGAGACACATCGTCACTGCAAAACATTCAAAGTTATCCACTTATCAAACTGGCAAAACTTTAATTGTCACTTGCTTTGACAAAGCCTTGACATATCTGAAAGCCTGTGAACGAAAATGTCATAGTTCATAAAAAATATTTCCAATAAAATTATTAATTATGTAAATTGCGTATTGGTAACGATTCTCATTATATACAAATTTACTGTATGTAGGAAGGAGGCAGGAAGGAAAGCCTGGTCAGGTGGACAGGCTACAGTTCCAGCAATCATTGCTCTGAGATATATTACATCAAGTGGGCGTGGTCTGTAGAGGAGAGTCTTAACAATAACTCTTATGACAAGACTTGAGATGGGGCAGAGGTAGCTGATGTGCCTCTTTAATCAAGATGTCATTCACTATATTGATATATATCTGGTGGACTTGACCTACTGGCCATGTAATTAAGAGTTCACTACATTACAGTGTTCTAGCAGGCATCACCAATTACAGTAATAACCTGTGCAGTGAGATTAAATGCTGGAAACATATTTGGCTCATGCCATAATGGAGGACCAAAGATGTTTAATCTATCATGTGGCATACTAATTCAACAGCATGGAGCATTATTAAACCTTATTGTCTGAAGTTCATGTATGACACAGGTTACAATTATTGATTAATTTTATTTATTTGTTAATGAAAATCAATGTAAAATAAGGATATCACTGATGATGAATGCTGATGGTGAAAGTGTTCAGCTGAATAAGTCTTTCAAATGAAACAAAAGTCTACTTACTAAGATTTGGAAAATAAGAATTATTCCTGATTCTGGGGAAACAACAGAGAACAAATGTCCTGGAAGCATATCTTAAAATCCCTTTGAAAACATAGGATGGCTCAAATGTAGTTTTATAGTTGTATCAGTATAGCTGTGTTTATGATACTTTATTAATGCATTATAATGCATTCTGGAGGTTTTTATAATGCATTACGGTAACTGCTTTAAGTAAAGTGTTGCCAAAATGTATTTGATGGAGAATGTTTAGTTTGACTTTGCACAGAGGAATGTCACTCTGTAATATGTTCAAAAGTTGCAAAGGATTCACACTCCGATTTTTAAAAAGAGGTGACCTAATCAATTAATAGAACCCTTTTAATGGCTATTAGCTTGTTTCTTTGAGTCATCTATAAATTCATAAAATGCTGCATTACTTGGTGATCAGTCTGGTTTCACTTTGCTAGAGCTTTTTCCTTGCATCATTGTGACTAAGCAAAGACCCACTGCCCTCGTGCGTATGATGTGAGCCAGTGACTTTGCAGCTGCAGATGTTTAATATTAGTGTAGAGCTGCGGTGGATAAAGGGACTGAGTCTGCAGGAAACCCTGCTGGCTTGTGCTGTCAAACTCTGAGCAGCACATTCACATTGTAACCTTAAGCTACACTGTCTGTCACAAGCTGTTGTGTCGTCCCAGTTTACTAAAAATCTTTAACGCTACTTATTTTCAAACCTGTTTGTATGAAAACCTGTTTACATGAATATCTTCATCCAAATTTAGCTTAATGTTCCGCTTTACTGTGCCAGGATTTCAGTGCCAGATGTGAATGCATTTTATTTTTGTTTCTGTTTGTGTGTGCATTTATGGACATCAGAAACTGTCTAAAATGTCTGGCAAGATGAATATAGATTTATTATTGAAAAAAAATGTCTGGCTTATCAAGAATACAGTGCAATGAAAACAAAAAGCCTACAGTTCTGGAAATATTAAGAGACCACTGCAAAATTTGTTCAATATACTTTTTTTTTTTGCAAACTGCAGCCTGGTTCTTCTCTGTTTCTCATTGATGAAGGACTTCTTCCTTGTTTGATGGTTCTTCGGTCCTGCTTCTAGGACCCTGTAATGAATTTTCTTAGCAGTGCACTTCACAGCTGCACTTAATGTTTCCCATTCTTTTTGAAGGTCACATGAGGTCATCTTCCGATTTATGCAGCACTGCCGGATAAGTGGACGGTCGTCTCTGGCATGAGAAAGTTGCATCTGCCTTCTACCAGGCTGTTTTCTGGTCATTCCCAGTGTCTCCTGCTTCACCTTCTTCTTGTGTACTGCTGTCTCAGAAACTTTGAGCCTGGAAGCAGCCTGACTCGCAGTGTAGCCTCTGCCAGCAGAACCAGGATTAAACCAGGATTTTAAAATGCAGACTTTGAAAAAATATAGAACAGTCTCTTAATTTTTCCTAAGCTCTATTTTTTATCTGTTATTCCCTCTTTTATACCTTACCAGACACCAAAAGAGAGCATGATTTAATTGTTCAGACACAAATAGATGCACATTTGAAAGCAGAAATATTTATATATAGACATGAATGCAGGCCACAAATTCTGTTGGGTTACATTTCATTTTCAGAGTGAAGGACCATTTTTAATCTGAAATAAAGGGTTACAGGAAAATAAGGAACATTTGTTAGGAAAACATAGAACTAAAGAAAAGCTAAACTAAAGATTACATGTACATTATGTTAGCTCTGTATCAAAATTTTCTGAAATGTTTTTTTTTTTATCATTTTCACTATATCCTCAGAAACTCACACCTGCCTAGACTCATCTAGTTGATTTGCCCTTTAACTTCCAGGTCACACGTCGTTCTCTCTGTCAAAACACTGACAAATCTGACACTACGCTGATGCAGAAGCCAGGCAAGCAGCCCAGCCTGGTTTAATTCTGCCTTCCTCAATGAAGCAGAATCCTGGTTACGGCTGGCTTGTGACACTAACCATTCTTGGCCGTGACTCAGTCCACACTGCCCTGCTTTACAAAGGCGGGTTCAATGAGGCTGCTTGAGAGCCTGAAGTTTTCTGTGTGATTTTTCTCAGTGGTGACGCTTGAAATGTCCTTTTATCCGTGTAATAATCACATATCACTGGTACTGATGGACTCAGCTTTCCCTACTTACTCTTTACAGGAAGCTAATTATCGCACCTATAGAAAATGCAGTCTTATATTACACTTCACTGCAAAGAACAGTGTTTTCCTCTTCAACACAATCAAGTGAATGATGACACACCCTGACTGCAAACACAATACAGCTGTAAATACAGTAAATGAGTACAGAGATCTTATTTCTTCTCTCAGGCTTATTCTCAATATATAATGATGGTTTTAAACCCACAACTGAAACCAGGTCACCAGGTGGTATTGGGTGGGAAAAAAAGAAATAATTGAATTTAAACTTTCTATACTGACTGCATGATTTTTACATCTAGGCTCATCAAAATTATTCCTGATGATTTTCAATTCTAGTATTACACTCAAGACATTTTACACCTGCAGTGTGGAAAGTTCCCTGACTGAGAACATCAACACCTGGTTCTGGAGCTGCACCAAGCAGAACAGCATGGTCCTGTTCAGGGTGGTGTGTTTAGCACACCTGCAGGACCTGCAGCACACCTGCAGGAGGCGGTGCTGCGACAAAGCAGACAGGGTAATAAAAGATTTAACCCACCCCAGCAATGGCCTTTTCTCTCCGCTGCAGTTATGGAGGTGCTACTGTGATAACGGCTGCTGGGGAGGGCTGAAGGCCAACTAGCCAGCGTGAAGAAATACAGATTCCATGATAGAATTTGCCGGGTGGAGGTAGTGCATCATGGTAAATTCTGAAAAGTGGATGTATTATGTTCCAAAAATGTATAAATTAGATTTTTTTTTATATATAAGAGAACCGTATAAAGTGCCGGGCCCCTTGAATCTGCTTGGGTACCCGTGCCCCCCCCCCCCCGCCGCCATCACCCCTGCCTCAGGCTGCCCATACACTGAAAGAGCACTTGGTATTGGTTAACATGCCTATTTGCATGCTTTATACTGTCACGTCACTGTTTTGGGGATTTGACCACTTTATGGCATGTCTTGTATTTCATCAGCGCAGGCATTAACATATTTATCGTTATTGATCTTATATATATTTTATTGTCTTATTTAATTGTCATTTATTTATTCTTTTTTTGTGTTAGATCATTCCTTTTGAACACGATCTATGGAGCAGGAAGCAAATGCATTTCACTATACAGTATGGTGCATGTTTTATATGGTGCATGTTTTATATGGTGCATGTTGTATATGGTAGATGTTGTATATGGCTTACATCTTTGAATATTCATGTTCAAACTGAATTATCCCAACATTTTTAAGGGTAATATCAAGTGGGGAAAGCACTTTAAAGTGATAGCTGATTGTATAATATACTGTAATGTACTATAGTGTACTGTACTATATTTCCCTTTGTAATTTACCTCTATGGTAGATGTTGTACAACTTGTACATGTCACAAGTATTAATCTTGCATTGTGTACATTCTGTTCTTGTGCTAAAATGTAGTGGATATAATAATTCAACTATATTTAGCACTTAAGTGCTAATAAAAAGAATTTAATTGAAAAATAAAGGGTACTTTCAGATCGGTCATAAACAAAATATTTTACTCTAAAACTACTTCTAAATCAGCATAGAGGATATACAGAATGTTAGCATTTCTTGTACAAATGAATTCTGACTCTGACGCAGGAAATGCATATGGCGAAACTCTGAAAAAATGTGCAATTAAGGATTCTGCTTCCATGCAGGTTATCATTCTAATACTGATTTGTTTGGTTATTATGGGAAAAAAATAATAACGTCGGCTTTAACACAAACTGAACTATTAATACAAATGGAGTCCAACATACTCCTATAGTAAAGACACCACCAAGAGTCAGAATTAAAATATATTTATTCATTTATTGCTTTGCTTATTCATTTCATCACTACATGAGAGTCATCTGAGTATTCAAAAGGCAAATAAAAATGATTCAGCATGAGCATGGAGGAAGGTCTGAAAACACAACGGTACTGAGCAGAAGGCAGAAATAATTTCAGAGCAGATAAATGATCCTCCATGATCAGAAGAGGGCCCTCGCTGGGAATTCAAGACAGAACCAAGGCCTGGAACTCTGAAACAGCCCAACAGACATATAACCATTAATCCTCCACCACTGAACCTTGTCGTAATCCATCAGACAACAACATAATAATCTACCTACAAAGAGAATTAAAAACTGTGCTATCAAATTCAATTGAGACTATTGTAATTTGCCTTTGACTGCATTGTATCTGTGATAATGGGCCACACACAAATGAATTCTGACTCTGACGCAGGAAATGCATATGGCGAAACTCTGAAAAAATGTGCAATTAAGGATTCTGCTTCCATGCAGGTTATCATTCTAATACTGATTTGTTTGGTTATTATGGGAAAAAATAATGACGTCGGCTTTAACACAAACTGAACTATTAATACAAAAAGAGCATGTGCTAGCTACTATTTTATTTTCTAGTTTGTAAACTTATCAGTTTAGATATTGAAAATACAGAGTGCTGGTATCACTCTGTAGCATTATTGATGTTATATAATAGATATCGCTAGTAATGGAAAACTGCAGTTGAGTGCTCAAGGCTTTGGACACCCATATGTGTGGCATTTCTATGTGTTGTGCTCCTTTTTGTTTTGTTGCTAAAATGTAGTGTTTCAGATTATCGTGGTTTTCTTATCTGGGAGGGAAATGAAATGAAAATATAACAGGATTAGACTTTGTTGAAATGTCAACACCAAGCATCTTTGCTTACTTACAGACGTTCGTGTTTCCCAACCTGGTCCTCGGTGACCCACAGACAGCCCACGTTTTTGCTCCCTCCCAGCTCCCAGCAACTTGGACTGCCTGCGGATCCCCGAGGACCGGACTGGAAAACACTGACTTTGTCAGGGTAAAGTCAATGGTGTATATGTGCCTACAGAATGTGTTTGTGCAATATTCCATCTCTATGACTTCCACTCAGGCTCTCTCACCATCTACACCAATCTTCCCATCGCCATCATCATCGCAGGCATTCAGTATAGTCTGAGTTTCTTTCTCGGTCAGCAGGCGAGCACTAGGGTTGAATTTCTGAAGGAAGAACCTAATATGCGGACACAAAATAACATCAAAAATAATATTTTGTCATTTGCTGCTTGCTGGGCTGGCATTGCAAGACATCACCAAGAACTGATAAGTAAATTCTAACGAACATTTCAAATAAATTGGTAAAAGGGCTGTCTTTGGGGGCCCTTGAGCGCTTTAAGTTTCTTGAAGGACAACTTACCAAAATTAATTCTGAAAATGGGGCCTCAAGACAGCCTTATGTCCCCAGTCAGAGCTTTCGAACTTGAAACATAATACTATAAACCTCATGTGCAAGATTTAATTAAATTTAACATTCATGTGATTTCTAATTATTAAGTAACACGTTCAGAAAGTTGCTGGTCCAATGTGTTGTGTGAATAAATACCATAATCTGGATCATACAAAATAGATTATAATATAATGGTTTACTGACTTGAGCTCTTCATCCTCAATGAAACCGCTGTCATCATCGTCAATGCAACGGAAAACATCTTTCACTTCCTGGGGGGTTTTTGAGCTCAAGCCACAGAGCTGGAAAAACTTCTTGTAACAGAAGGAGTCTGGAGCTGTGAAGAGGATAAGATAGGATGCAAGTAAGTCAGGGAGGTTACACGTATTACACAATATACAGTACACAGATTTTGGTTAAACTGGAGAAATGTATGTATATGGTAAAAATGTTACAAAATGAAGACAGTACTGCATGAAGTACTGAGGTTTTATGTATGACCAATTTGGTGTCAGATCCCGAGTGGCTATTGGTTAATTGTTATTACTGCCCTTGCATTCACATTTCCAAAGGGACTTGTACGCTTTCGATTATCCCACACCTCAGTCTATGCTGAGTCCACTGTCACTGTCACTGTGACTGTCACTGTCTTTTACAGTTTTTTGGCCTATTCCTTCCTGGTCAGTCAAAATTTCTGCTTTCATGATAATAATTCCTTATGGAAGACCAACCTTGACAGTCCTTGATGGCATTATCAATGGCATCAGCAGAAAGGATGGAAGTGAGTGACATATTTCTCCTGTCGGAGACACAGCAGTGTAAATTATCAGCAGTCTACGCATCAATGTTCTTTTTTACCAGTCATAGGATATGCTGTAATCTAAAAGTTCTTATCATTTGTGGATAGACATAATTATAGCAAAATGCTTTTTTTTCATGTAAATCGTTGTCAATGTTTCGTATATCTGGAATACCTAATTTTACACTATAAATTACTATATATTGAATAATATAATGAAGACATTATTGCTACTTCTAGCTACTACTAGTACTAACAGATAACGTATAGGTACAACAGATTAACATACCATATCGCGCTTAGTTCCTTATTTTTCTATTACTGTGTGGACTGAAGCATTCTAGCACTAACAATTCGGCTTTTCTGCCTTCACAATTTACATTCGTTACCGAAGTACCTAGCACTGTCTCTGTCTAATTCATATTAAAATGACCTTCCTCGCTTCTTACAACTGAAACAATATCAATAACGTACACGTCAAACCGCGAAGTTTTCCGTTATGCTGGAGCGCCACTAAAATACAAACACGAACCTCTACACTTCATAGAAAACGCTACCAGAAACACAACAGCAAGCAGCTATCAGTAAAAGCGCAGCGGTACTCTCACCGAAGTCCCTTCCAAATACCAGTGGGGGAAAAAATGTTTCAAAATCAAAGACAAGATATAAAGATATATAAAGATCTCACTTGCATTAAGATAACTCCAAAGACTACAATTACCGAGCGTTCCCTGCAAAAGTACAATCCACAGGGGCTTCTGCATGCAAGCGTTCCGAGTAAATCCTCTAGGTGCGAGCCTGCAGTGGACCTCAGGTATCCTATGCAGCCAATGTATATTACTGCACACCGGTTACTTACAGCTTAGGGTAGCTCCGCTCAGATGGTGATGCAGGTAGAAGAAGTAAGGCAATGTGCTGTCACTGGAGTGTCAAAGTGAATTTATATGTTCCCCGATTGCACAGACAATGAGTAATACTTGAATTACCTGTCAGAGTATCGAATTCTAATAGCCGGGCCCCTCTCGAATTTCTTACCTAACTAATTAACCTTTACTATTTATATTCCCGTAACCGTGCGCAGGTTACGGGCACCTGTAATGCCCTTGTGTGTGGCACATTAAGTAACAAGTACTTTCCCTCTTTCCCTGACCCCACACTGCGACGCTACGCACCGTGATTCGCACTTTTTATTTAATTCATAAATAGCCTATTTGCAGCACCTGCATTTCGCCAGTGCCAGGCTACTCATTCTTATTTTCAGTTCAGATTCATTTAATATGTTACATTGGGTTTATTTAGCTCTTTTAAGCACATACGTATTTTAATGCTGCATTGTTTTGTAAGGAGCAATTTACAACAGATGCCTCTCTGAATGTATCCCCAGCTTCGCATGTTAGTGCAATGAAATATGACGATAAAACTGTAGGCCTGTTTTAATAAGCATTTAATAAACACAAAAGAAAAATACACCATCTACATAAAGAAATTAAACAAAAGAACCCTCTCTACAATGTCACTTAAAATAGAATTGAGAATTTAATTGTCATGAGTTACCAGTCGTAGCAGAAAAAGGCAGATAGTGTTAAGGAAAATTATATTCAGTACTTTATGCATGAATCTGCCTGTTGATTAGCTTGATTCAAGCTTGAACGGTCACGGCCAAATGATTGCTCATGCATGTCTTATAGGAAAATTATAAAATATATTTTTTCTTCAGTAAGTGTATGAAAATGACAGTCCTTCCACAATGAATGAATCTATAGAAGCACGTTACTGTAGTCATTGATGTGATGCTTTCATCTCTGTTTTATGATAATATTTGTTGAAAATGTCCATATTACAATTATATATGAGCACCCATTCATCCATCCGTCTGTCTGTCCATCCATTCATCCATCCATCCATCCATCCTTTAACTGCTCATCCAACACAGGGTCACACGGCAGATGTAGTTTATTGAACATCATGAGGTTTCATATTAAGCTAAAAAAAACACCAGTACATCATCTTTACCCGGTTGAGATCAGTTGAGTAAAACAATGACAAAGCATTTATCTTGACACTAAAAACAGAATGTATGGCCTTTTCCACTTCAGACTTCATTTCTAATGAACTACAGCATATGTCTTATTGAGTATTTGTCTGGATGCGGTTTAAGGGAGCTCTGTTTATGCTCGTTTGCAAATTAATTTTTCGTTTGTCACTGAAAAAGTTATTACAACTGATAATAATCTTCAAATTCAAGCCAAATCAACACATGACACACTTAATCATAATCAGAATTAATGAACACAGAGTAATAGCAATTCAAGGTGAGACTAAAATGTATAATGCTGTAGGAAAACCTTGCCTATTTAGAAGTCGGACTTAGACGTGGCATTGTCTTAAATCAGTGAACTGCGGAACACGTGAGAAATGTTCCCCAAAAACTGAACAATAGGCTCATTGTATATTCAGGAATGCTGAACAACAATAAAAAAGATTAACATATCGAGAAAAACAGAAAATTAAAAAATAGCTTTTGCAATTATTATAATGATTAAGTTTGAATATTGATTTCAAAGCCACCCGATATGGTGATTTTGGTTAATAATCATATAATTATATGAGTATAAGTAAGATAAGTAACAAAATAATCTCAAACCTCAAAAGATTGTTTTCACTGGACTGCATAATGTCACGAGGGTCTGAATGTCACAATGTGAGTGTCACAATGGGCTTCGCTGTATCTTTCAAATCCATGAATAAATATATAATCTAGCCATTAATGAAAAGTCAAGTTAAGTTCTGGAACTCATATTTTAGCTTTTTTGAAAAATCAAGAAAACAAAAAAGCTAAAAACCTGGAGAAACTGTGAGAAAAAAAAAACTACCTGAAATCACGCCAGCACTGGGATTTCCTTGCCTTACACATTCATGTAAAAAGGCTTTTCTTATGAAGCACCACAGCCTGACTGCAGAGTGCAGAGAAGAAAGAACAGGGAAGAGACACCGGAGCCATGGGTGAGTATTACCCTCCGAAGCTGATGTCACTGATCACACTGATACTTTACTGCCGATACTGTTTCTATACAATCATTTATTCATTTGCTGTTTTCTTTACAAGTGTCCTGTCCTTCATCCTTTGTCATTGACTATCTGTCTATGTGTTAGCAAAAATAAAAAGCATCTGATGACCGCTGTGCTGATCGATGCAATACATTAATATCATAGGGTAGAGCAAGTGCAGTAGTTTGCCCTTACAAATGATGTTGTTGAAAATAATTTTTTAATGGTTTGTTTTTGGTTAAATATAAAGCTAAATGGAATAGACGGTTTGTGAAACTTTGTGGTCTAAGATGACGGAATATAGCGTGAACGTGCCTGTAGGAAGTGTCAGGACCTGGACAGAAGACAGAAAAATTCTGGAGGAACATTTGCTGTTTCTATGGTCTTCAGGAGTCAACATCAACTTGATGGCAGCTAATTAGACAGCAATGATGCCGCTTAATTATAATACAGGACAATTTGTGATCTAGTGTGCATTTGATTTACAGCAATACATGGAGCAAAAGAGACTGTACAACTAGTACGGGTACATTTGGTATTACCCTGGTGCCTGCAGATGAACCAAACTGTCCTGAATAGAGAGCACCATGCTGTCCATCTCTACATTGGGAGCCAAAAATGGAAGAGATTCATTCACAAAATCAGGCATGGCAGCATTTCGGCAGTGTACTATATGTCTAGAGAAGCACAGAAATTTCTGTTAAGAGGCCCCGGGACCGAGTACTGTGAACAATTTTCAAGTATTATTAAAGTTTTTTCGAACTTTTATTTTAATAAATTATGTCTGAAATAAAGTATTTTACAATAATTGGATTCTCAATTAAGTTCCTGCTTCATTTAAATAGTTAAGTTTTACAATCCCATTCTCTCATTGCTGTAACTCTGTTATGTCATACAGCTGTACAGTTCATTGCTTGTTTGAGAACACAAGAATACGGCGTCAGACTCCATCTAGCGGTTTAATCTCGAAATAACAGTCATTTCAATAGTCCGTCTTTCCGGCGTTCCTTTTCACAATTAACCCAAATTGGAAGCAGACCCACTAAAATATATGGATACACAGACAGCTTTTAGACAACTAATATTGAAACACATGCAATTAACGACATTAGTAATACAGCAGATCAGTTAGCTAACATAAATGAAATCAGCAAGATGACGATTAAGTATATTTAATTCAGTGAAACAATTAAACAAATGAAACAGTTTAAATATTTCCATAAAAAGAAAATTGAAAGGGAAATTGAAATACAGGCAGGATATCCGTCTTCCGAACAACACCTTAAGAGCGGATTGCCGTAAAGCCTATTAAGTTAAAAATTCGGGTTAAATACAATGTGTCACGCACTACTTTGTGATCCTCATGAAAACATTGCGCAGCTTCAGCGGTTCGTCGGCTTGACATGCGCCTATGCAACCGTATGTAGTTACTTTGATTATTACTATTATTGCTTATTTATATTATGTACTACAGACGCTCCTCTACTTACGAATGAGATACGTTCCGAACGGCCGTTCGTAACTTGAAATGTTCGTAAGTCGTTATTCAACATCGTTTTAAGGGTACACGCAAGTACTAAGAACTAGGATGCTGGGAGTACGCACGCTACGCTGCTGCGCGGCGGGAGTAGCGGCCAGAAGCCGTACTATGAGGAACTGGAGCGCAGAAAAATATATTGATGTAGCGGACAGGAAACGAGAGCCCAGGGAACACAATTTGGATTTACAGTCCTCTTCGTTCGTATGTCTGAAAGTTGAAAGTTCGTAAGTAGAGGAGCGTCTGTATATTACTATTTTTCCGACTTACCGACAAATTAAACTTAAAGACTTTGTGAGTGGAACTCGTCCGTACCCCTGTCATCTGCATCGGGACGTTTCCCAGCAGCATCACGCCTGCAAAGCCGTCAGCATTACAGAAGCCCCTTCCCACTCTTCCCATGGACTGTTTGTCCTGCTCCTGTCTGGCAGAAGGTACAGGGGCCTCCAATCCAGCAACATCTACTTCTCCAAGGTTGTCAGGACACTAAATACCCTGCTGCCCACCTTACCCCTCACCCATCCCTAACCCCCCCCTGTCCCCGGAATAGCCCTGGTCACTCTCACTTATTATTAATTATGCCCTTATTGCTACTGTACTTATTGTACATTGTCATGCTGCTAAAAATTCTGGGCTCCCTGACAAAATGGTAGAATTTGCAGAACAGAAATACAATGTTTCCTGATATATATAATTGAAATATAAATTCTTATTTTTTGTACTCAGGGCCCAACCCCCCCTTCAGATTGCTGTATTACTTATTATTTAAATACAGGTTGCATTACCAATGTAAGCACCCAGGGAGCAGTGCTTGGGGGTGGTACGTTGCTCAGGGTACCTCAGTGGTGTCTTGCAGGTTGGAGATTCAAACCTGCAATCTTTCAATTACAAGTGCACTTCCCTAACCATTAAGACACCACTGATGGTATAACAGTATTTCCCACTTGACTTGACTTGGATGCCAAGATGATATCCATCCATCTTCCAATCACTTATCCTAGTCAGGGTCATGGGGAGTGTATCCCAGTTGGTACAGGGCACAGGGCTGGGTTCCATCCGGGGTGGGATGCCACTCAAATTCAGGGCAAATATATATAAGCACAAACGCACATACACTTTAGAAATGCCAATTCGCCTAATGACACATCTTTGGAGTACAGGGGGAAACTTTTATGACGCCGGGAAGAAAATACAAACTCCACAGAGCACAGAGTGGGGGAGAGATTTCAGTGCCGCACTCTATAGGTATGAGGCTAGAGTACTACCCACTGACCATGCCATCCTGCCAAGTGGATATCCATCCATCCATCCATCCATCCATCCATCCATCCCTCCATACATACATCCATCGGCTCATGTTCCAATCACTTATCCTGGTCAGGACTGTGGGGTCAGATGGATTTGCTGTCAAATAATTATGCATAAAATATGTTGAAGATAAATGGCATATATTAATAACACCTATGTGCTTTTTAATTTCCAATTCTGCTGATTAAAATCAAGTTTTAGACTTATCTCTGATGACAAGATCCTGAAATTAACAAATCACAATAAAATAAATTTGAGGCTATCAAGAACTGCAACTAGCATTTGCATATGTAAATAAAAGAAGGAAAAGCTACCTGTTGATAGTGTTTGTAAAAGTTCACATGCAATCAAGACATGGTCGATCATTTCTAACTCACCTAATTATTTTATAAATATTACCTTCACAGCTATTACGGGTCTCCATTGCACCATTTTTCCTTTGGTGACATTCATTTTCCACACCTTGAGTTCATCCCACACCTGTCTGCTATACCCACAGTGCCATTCAGGAGGCCCAGTGTAACTGGAGCAGTGCTACATATCTCAGTACAAGAGGCCATCATCTGGCGGCAGCTGAAAGATCTCGCTGAAGCACTCTGCAGCAGACAGCTGAGATATCCCACTTGGCCAAGGCAGCAGACTGGTGCAGTAAAGATCGCAGTTTCCGAGTCTGACGTTTGACGTTTAAAACTCACAATGTGGGCTGTATGTCTGTCTTTATTAGATGAACCACTTGGAGGCAATATAGTTAAAATACTTTAAGTCTTATAAGATGGTTCTTTAATATAATTACCCTTATTTGTTACATGGTGACAACACTGATAATATGTCCATATGTAAAGATACATATATATCAAACACCTACTTATATATAACTGATTCTTAACATGAATGAACAAATAAAATGATTACAGGAACACGATGTATTGGAAAAGAATATGTGTTCTTTTCTTATTGTCCATTCCTGAAAAGTGCATCATAGATTTTACAGAAAGCAATATTCATATTTAAGACATGGGACATAACCGCATTACATTTACAATCTTTACTTTGGACAGAGTGTTGCATGGGAGGAAACCATAGGCATCTCACAGACAAATGTATAAAAATTCATAATTATATTCATATGTAGATGAAAGGGGAGGTTTTAGGCAATGTTGTTCCTTCAAGGTATTAGGTGTTGGTCAGTTCTTATTTATGACTTAACCAAAGCAGTGAACTCTGAAAAAACGATGAGAAGAATACCTGGGTTAGTACATCAGGTAATGGTGGTTAAGATCAAACAGACAAATAATAAACAGGTGCGCATCTATAAATGCTAAAGATTCCGTCCAATTATTTGCATCATGTGTAGAAATTATTCAAAAGCAACAATTTATTTGAAGGAGCATCAATTGTCTTACCATCAATTCCAATCTTGCCGTCACCGTCAGTGTCCCCAGCTTTAAGGAAGGTCTTGGTCTCCGGGTCAGTGAGCACTCTGGCACCGGCAGAGAAGTTCTGTAGGAACAGTCTGGAAGGAAAGCAGAGAAACTCTTAAAAGGATAGCCAAATTCCTGGAAGATGTATCTGTCAGTGTTTCATTTCAATTCAATTCAATTCAATTCAGTTCAATTCAGTTCAGTTCAGTTCAATTCAATTCAGTTAAATTTAATTAAATTTTTGTCATTAACACAATGTACAAGCACATGCGTAAATGAAAGAGAGTGGTGCTTTCACCATATCATGTCAACACTGAGACATGGGGGGACAGAGAAGGTGGAGGGAAGGGAATATGCATAAGTTGGACATACATTATACATAAATTATACATTAATTATAGAATATAGAGTATGAAACGTGCGTATTATTGAAATCCATATTCCTCCCTTCTGAAGTATGATCCTTACTTCAGCTCCTCCTCCTCAATGAAGCCACTCTTGTCCTGATCAATGACAGCAAAGGCCTTCTTGACGTCATCGGCAGACTTGCCGCTCAGGCCAACCTTTTCGAAGAAGGACTTGTGGTTGAAACTGTCAGCAGCTGGAAAGCACATATTTATATTACTGTCATGATCAAAGAAAAATTCACATTGTCACATAATGCTCGTGCCCACCTATTAATCAGTAATAGTGTTCGCACAAATGTGTACCAAAGCTTTATTACTGTCAGAGTATTTTTGTTACTAAACTGTAGACAGACTGAATGAGGTAATCCTTATTTATATTGCCAGATGTATTACAGCAAACATTATCATTCTGTTACAGTATTATGAGTACATGTTTCAGAGGTTAAAAAACATATATTTGTACTCAGTTGTGTTAAATACTGGGATTGATGTAGTTATTAACAGTCTTGTTACACCACTTGGCTTGCAGTTTTGTGCAGTAATCTAGCCTTTGGTCGTATTACCTTGGCAAGCCTGCAGTGCTGCAGTGATATCAGCATCATTCAGAATACCGGCGAATGCCATTTGTAGCTGTAAGGAAGAATAAGATTATCAAGTTAATTTGAGTTTTAAATCACAGAGTTCATCATATAATGTCAGAACTGATTTGTTTCTCAGGCCTCGGTATGTAACCTATATAATCGTGGAGATCATTGCACAATGAAACTTTATACAAGGCTCAGTTACATTTGTTTGACCCCAGCTGATCCCAGTCTCAGTCATTATTTCAGAACCAAGGAAATACATTTTCCTCTTGTAGACAACTTAATATCAATAATGAATCATATGATTTGCCTAATTTAATATTTATATTCCAGATCTCCTGCTGACTGCGTATCAAAACGCAGTAGAATCCAGAATCGGTGAAAAATTACGTCACTGGCAATGTATATCCATCTCTGTTCCCCTGGATAGTCCAAAGCCACAAATTATTAGAGAAGAATATAGGATATAAGTTCGTTTTTAGCTGGTTGTCTTCTTGTGCTGCTACATTGTAGAACAATTAAAAGTCCTTGTAAAAAAATCTCTGCAAAACTAGTAGTTCGCAAACTTGTTTCAAGGTTTTTTCTTCTGTAAGGAAACTCACCTTTGTTGGATGAAGCTAGGATGGATTCAAAAAGATGAGTCGAACTGCAGTGATGTTACAGTTCGCGCTGTCGACCTTATATACTTCTCACGGACCCGAATGAGGCATAATGTAATAGACACCAGATGCAAAGCGGTTGGTTGAAAAATGTGTCCAGTAGTGTGACTGATCTATTTATATCTACATAAATGAAGATGCATAAAAGGTGGCTCTTTGAAAAAGTCCTTAATATCCTTCAATGCTAATAATACAAGTTGCTGATATAGATGAAACGGCAGCTGCTTGCGATACAGAGTTTGATACGACAGAAAGCGAAGTTCCTGTAGTCTAACTTGCGGTAAGGTAATTCGCATTGACAACGCTTCAAAGATTAAACGCAAAAACAATCGAACAGTCCTTACTGTCAATCAATTTTCACGTCTGGTACAAACGTTAATAAGAAGCGTGTTACTTAGTCAATCTGAACTTTGTTCATTTTCTAACCACGTTTGTTTCTCCTTTAAATGAGTCGGTGAGCGATTAAATTAAGGCAAAGGATCAACCTACTTTATACAGAATAGTTTCTTCGCCATTAAAGCCGAATGCTGCGCACGCATTTTAATTGATTACATGTACCGAATTATAGCAAATTATATATATGTGTGAGTGTGTGTGTGTGTGTGTGTGTTCTGTTAGTTACATTGGGTGTTATCTTAATATTGACTGTGATTATTTGTGATTATAATTTATCAGCTATAGATATTCAACCATCAGCAGGATGGGGAAACGATTGCAAAATTCAGTTTGTTAAGGGACAGCGAAAACAGGCAGTGTGTAACTCGAAACTGGTTATTGATGTACATATGCTGTAGAATTGGTGCACACGCTGTTCATTGATTTGGGGAAATGTGTTTCGGCAAAACGCTGATCACTTGACTCCCTGTTCTCAAAGTCCAAGGTGGAAGGTGGAAACTTACACTTATATGATGCGCAGCTATTATGAACAGTGCTTCGACTTAGAAATGCAAAGTGGTAGCAGTGAATGGTTTACTTTATTATGACACACTCCATTACGACTTTGTTACTTTTTAGGAAGGCTATGAAAACTAACACCAACTTCATCATCACTGAGTGCTGCCACAGGCTAAGGCTGACATCCTTCCTGTTACTGACTGTTTAAATAAAATAAAATACCTTTAATAATATAGATGTCTTATGATAGACAAGAAACTATGACAGTCTGTAGAATCATTTATTGCAAAAGTTACTTTTAGGCTACCACGTTACACACAAATAATTCGTTGTAAAATCATGGGGCAATAAAAATTTAATGTGATAATATTTTATGAAGAAAGCGCTTTCTGCATCCCGTTCTTAAGGTGTGTACCATTCCGCAATATTAAGTGGAGTTGTGTTGCTCAAAAATTTGGGACATTTAAGAACAAAGGAAATAGGAGAAGTGTTATTTTTGGAAGGCTAAGCAGCAGCGTTTTTTATGATGTAAAAGACAGTTATGCATAAAAGGTCTAATTCATTATAAACAGCAGTGTAATATTTCCGAAATGCATTAAAAATTATTAGTTTACCTGGCGGATTTTTGAACGACTCTTCGATGTGCTTATAAAGTCAGAGCTACGTTTAATTTGATCCCAACGCAACAATAAACTCTTAAAAAATCAATCTTGAGGGACGTAGCGATGGCAGGAGGTATCGCTGCCCGACTCTAGTAAAATGAAAAATCCCAGCGGGCCAGCAGCCAATGCATCCGCTGGCAAAGAAAGCGGACGGCAGGAGGCAGCACCCTCAGTCCCCTCTGCGTTTTTTCCCAAGCCGTGGAATATTAAGCGCAGAGTGAAGAGATTTCCAATGCATCGCCACAGAGAGGCCTATTGTCTGTACTCGCTGCGGTTGAATAATGTCTTCATGTGAAATATTAAGGAGGCCTAATCAGAGCACTGGTCACCCACTGAACGAGTAATCCTGACCCCCCCCCCCCCCCCCCCCCCCCACAGTCGACAAACTTTATTTTCTGGGGATCACCCTGGTTGCCAAATTTTATAATCCCCCGACTGGAATATTTTCAGACTGCAGTAAACTTTTGTTTTGTGTCTCTGATAGAATTTGTCCCAATAGTTGGGGATCCTTCAATCTTAGTTATCCTTGTTCAACAAGGACACAACACTGAATATGAAATTCTTTTGCGAAGGACGTTATAGTGTTTATCGGTTTTATGCAATAGTTGTTATCATTACAGTAGACTAGATATAATCGTCGTACACTTTCCTGTAAAGATCCTTTTGTGAATTAGAGTCTCTAAATTGCGCACAGTTTATTATGCATTGTGTGGGCGTGTGAATGATGCTCAGTGATGGACAGGCATCCCTTCCAGGTGTTCCCCTGCCTTGTGTCCTGTGTCTGTGTCCTAGGGCAGGTTCCAGGCAACCTTCTACTGTATAAGTGACTGCATGATGGATATAGAACAAAACGTGACACTTTAACTCTTTTGATTTGAGTTTGATTTTAATTGCAGTTGTGCATATTTAAAATGTGTAAGCAAAAGTTGCAAAATCAATATTAAATGATAATGCCCTGAGTTGTTATTTTATGGAAAATGGATTCCAGTTGTTGGTATGTACACAAGACACAAGATATCTCTGCATGGAATTCAGGAAGAGCAAATTGTCAGATACTATCAGATAGGATGTCTGCCAGGCTGGTTACTGTCTTTACACAGTACAGTGAGGCGGGGGCAGGGGGTGGAGGGCAGGCGGACATGCTTATGCAATCAACATAACAGAGTTAACGTAACATCCCTCCCCCCCAACAGGCGTAAAGAGCTCAGCTTCCATTTTCCCTGTCCGTCTGGAAGCCCCCATTCAGTGAGATTATAATGCAGAAGAAGTTTTCCTTTTTTAATAAAAAAGGTGGGGGGGGTGGTGGAAGAGTCTAGCTGCTCTCTCAGAAGAAGCCATGTTTCGTAACCTTGAGAACCATCCTGGATATAAAATAACAGAACTTTATGCTATTAAAATTGTTTCAGATTAAGGTAATTCTTAGTCAATTGCATATTAGTCTATATTATAATTTTTATAACAAATCAATGCGTGGGGCGGCATGGTGGTGCAGTGGTTAGCACTGTTGCCTCACACCTCTGGGACCCGGGTTCGAGTCTCCACCTGAGTCACATGTATGTGGAGTTTGCATGTTCTCCCCGTGTCGTCGTGGGGTTTCCTCCGGGTACTCCGGTTTCCCCCCACAGTCCAAAAACATGCTGAGGCTAATTGGAGTCACTAAATTGCCCATAGGTGTGCATGTGTGGGTGAATGGTGTGTGAGTGTGCCCTGTGATGGGCTGGTCCCCCATCCTGGGTTGTTCCCTGCCTCGTGCCCATTGCTTCCGGGATAGGCTCCGGACCCCCCGCGACCCAGTAGGATAAGCGGTTTGGAAAGTGGATGGATGGATGGAAATCAATGTGTTTGGCAAACTGCATTAAAACTAATCTGAATAAAGGTATACCTCATTTTTATGCCCCAGTATAGACTGCTGGAACAACAAGTATTCTTATTTAAACATTAATTGGAAGATAAATAATGATTCATTGCCAATCTACTTACAGTACAGATACAATAACGATCCGTGTACGGAAAATCTTATGACAATTTATACAGTTTACGGCATAGTTCAGTTGTACTCTCGGATTTGTCTTTCTATTGTTTGTCAGTCAAAAAGCATTTGGCAAATTAAATCAGGTTTTAGAGTCTGTTTGCTCTGGCTATGCATAATTCTGACTTTAGAAGACTCTTATGTAAAATGAACCATAATTCTTAGTTGTTCTTTGCTGACTGTGTCAGTATAGATCAAAAAGAAGCTAAGAATTGTTTTGTTGTTCATTTATGAAAATCACTATAGTCCTCTGAAACTGAAGTCTGGAGCTCGATCTCCATCAGTAGCCAACAACCTTGGTTGAGGGTGGAAAAGCAACTGGGTGGCAAACCCTTTGAATGCAGCCCATGGATGTCCTGGAATTCCCTGTCCCACAGTATGTCTCAGCCCTGGGCACATTTTCCATAGACTCCCAACATGCCAGGATATTATTAAAGCAGCTGTTTAGTTTTCATCTGAGCACCCCCTAATGAATGTGATCTGTATGCAGACACAGCCATCTCCTTTTTTCCTGAAACCCAGACCATCTGAAATGTAACAAATCTTTCTGTTTGATGTCGATATTAAAGTGGACATGCATTCCCCACCATGCAGAAGTATCAATTAAATGCTAAGAGCGCACTGAGAGGGATTACTCCAAAAGTATATTTATTCTGCTTCAAAGTGCACAAAAGATTTTATATTTGCACCAACCACCTATGAAACAATAGCTGTAAATATACTTTAGGGACAGCGTACTTGTGCTCTATAGCAAGGAACAGTCTTTAGGTAGTTCATAAATAAAAAATAAAAAATCTACAGGATAGTTCAGATGAAAGAGCCAAGAGATCTTCAGTAGAGGAGTTCTGGTTCCCATGGAGAGTCCAAAGTGATATTTATGCCTTCACAATAGCAGCAAACTCTATCAAAGACAAAAGAGAGAGAGGGAAAACAACATTTAGGCCCCTTTTGTGTAGATATTGTATATTACCCATGTAATCTTTTAGAAACATAAGAAATTTACAAACGGGAGGAGACCATTTGGCCCATCAAGCTTGTTTGGGGAGAACTTAACTAATAGCTCAGAGTTGTTAAAATCTTATCTAGCTCTGATTTAAAGGAACCCAGGGTTTTAGCTCGCGCTAAACTAACAGGAAGACTACTCCATACTCCAACTACACGCTGTGTAAAGAAGTGCTTTCTCAAATCCAGTGTTCTCCTGCTAATTTCCATGAGTTCTAGTATTTAAATTAATATTGAAGTAGTCATTTGGCTGAACAGCAGAAAGACGTATCTTTGAGTTATTAAAGCAACACATTTAAAACTTTTTATTTTATGGTAAAACTTGAGTTTTTACCATCAGCTCCAATCTTGCCATCACCGTCACTGTCCCCGGCGGCAAGGAAGGTCTTGGTCTCTGCATCAGTCAGAGCTCTGGCACTAGCAGAGAAGTTCTGCAGGAAGAGCCTGGTTGTTGTGGTTGGTAAAAAAAGAGAAAAGGTTAAGCCTTGAAAAGCAATGCTTTCGTTTCACTCAATTATAGGGCTAAATTGCTTATGATGCAGTTATATTGTCAACATTGCCCTTACTTCAGTTCATCCTCCTCAATGAAGCCACTCTTGTCCTGATCAATGACAGCAAAGGCCTTCTTGACGTCATCAGAAGACTTGCTTGCCAGGCCAACTTTAGCAAAGAAGGACTTGTGGTTGAAAGAGTCAGGGGCTGTGAATGAACCACAAAGATGGTGTGGTTTAGATTAACATAAAGAAACCAGTCAATATAATATATATTTTTGAGAATTTCTGACCTACCAAAGGATATCTACACAAAAAGTAATGCAATTGTAATTCATTGAATTGTCATTCTTAACGATTTATTAAAATTGTTTTGTTTAAAGACATAGTTACGTTCCATTTAATTTGTCGTGGACAAAAGAACGCTACGGGAAGAAACGACGTTTCATTAATTTAGGAGAATATTTTGTGGACATTACCTGCGCAGTCCTTAAGGGCAGCAGCCACATCCTCCTCCTTAAGAATACCAGCGAAGGCCATTATGTTGGGTTAAGCTGTATAGAAGAAAATTATAATGATATAAAAATCGTAGCTCACAATGATTACAAAAGTATGAAAACAATGATTACCAATATAATTTATATAAAGTTCGACATTTTATAGTATGGGTTAACTTGCGGCTTGCCTATTTGAGGGATGAGACTTCAAATCCGACTAATGATTTCATTTGCTTTATAAAATTTGTCATTGCAGTTTTAATAGATCAATTGAACCGTCGAATGGCCAGCGATATAGCCAATCGTCGCCATTATCGCCCCTGCCTTTGACGACCATTTGGGCCCCGGTAGCGAAATAAATAACTGCACCGATCTCAGTCTGCTAAGAGCCATGTTTGTCCACTGCTATCACTGACGAGCTGCAAAGATGATTTCTCAGAAATAATGTAAGTGTTTGCCACCCACTTCAATGCTGTTCATAAAAGGTTCGTGATTGACTCCGAAGTCCATTAACGACTTTAATTGTTTCGCCTGTTTACAAGTGCAAAACTCCAAAGGGCCCAGAAGATTATAGAAGCCCACGTCATATAATTATTGATATTACCAGCGACTACTATTGCCTTCTGCTCTTCTCAACAATTAATCTAGTCACATAAAAATTACATTAGTATCTTAACAACACTGCATTTAGGCTATAGTAATGACTCCAAAGTGTCATAGATAAATGCACATGTGCATTATCCGTTTAATTTCAGGATTCCTTCATAGAGGTTGCGTGCATAGCTAAATATAATTTGATGCTGAAATATATAGTTCCGCTTCAGACGAAGTCCAAACAAACTGAAAAAAAAATAAAAATGATTTTAAAATCCTTCGTCCGGCATGCGAACATATTCCAGCAAAGTCTTCTGATGTTGAGTAAAAAAAAGTTTAAAGCTCGTCCAGTCCTACAATCGGTAAGGTCCACCTGTTGGAGCCGCGCTGCCTCCATCGTATCCTTCGCTTATGGGAAACTCACCTTTGTCCTCCTCGATGGCAAATGAAAACCAGAAGACTGACTGCAGCTGCTTCGGAACCGCTGGCACAAACGCTCTTTATATAGTGTCGCCCCGGCATCAGGAATTAACTGCAACGGATATCGTATGCATACGCAAGGATTAGTTTCGAAAAAAAAATGTGTCCAGTTGTGAAATTGTGCTATTTTTATCTTTGCACACGAGGGTGATCAAAACCATATGTGAGACACTAGAGGGAGGCCTTATGGGGACCTGTCCCACTTGAAATTGCAGTACTTGGGGAAAAATGTCTGAAAATGCTCATAAAATAGTGTGATTATTTTGCAATGCAAAGTTGTACACAAGATTTTAAATGCCCTGGCATGATATAATAATTCCACCATAATTTTTGGAAAGTGCACCTCATACAGGACAACTCTATTTGCAGTTAAAGGGTTTTCCAGTGTTCCGATGCAGTTTCCTGCATATGAAGTACATTTTAGTGTATAATTGGTGCATAATTTTCATTATCCTTTTCTCATATTTCTGGCATGCATGCGAATGAAAACAATAACAAACAGTGATGTAAACAGGTGTAACTATTTTATCTTGGAATTGGAATTTGGTCTTTAAATCGTTACAGAAAACGTTTATTTAATCGTAGTACCCCAGTCAACCCACAGGGGCGGAAATTTTATTCCATAAAGGCATCTGCCACATATGACTCTCGTATAGCGGAGGAAGGGAACCAGAGGAGCTCTAGAAGATGAGCAAGCTGAAAGTATTTAAAAAGTAATCGAGTCTACTGCGCCAGCGATCTCAGGGGACAACCCAATAAGGATACGGGGCACCCGAGAATGAGAGCAACGGGTTTAGTTTTCACTTGTGGACATTTCTGCCTACCATCACACTTAAACGCCTCGATGACAAGATGAATCGTTATGTCTGGAGTTTGCATGACAATGTAATACTAATCTAAAACTGGTGCTAAAATTTGATAGGTTAGATGTTTTCTGGAAATGTGTGTTTACATTTTATTAATCAGTAGCCTTTGTATATTAAGGGACTGGGATATGACCCAGACATTTCGAGTTGTACTTATTTATTAAAATATCTGGGAATTTAGCAACAGAAGTAGAAACTTTGCTGTTAAACCAAAAAACTAATTCTCAGATTGACTAATTGGTCAGTGCATTTCAGTACAGTCTAATTACCAAAACAATGTCAGATATTTAATTAATAGCTCAATTAATTATTTTTTTGTATTTAGGGTAGGAGAAACATAAAAACACACACAGTGGTTACCAGAAAGTTTGTTTCTTGACTATTTATTGCGATAGGAACACAGACTAATTTTGAGCTTTTGTAGTGCATGTAATAAATACACACCGACACAAGATGAAGTTGGTTTTGATCGGTATTATAAAAAGGATGTATTGTGCTGTCTATAGATTTACATTAAATCCGTTTTCATTCTTTGCAGATGTAGGAGGCGTGTGTTGGACATCTGTTTGTGTTTCTTGCAAATGTGGATCCAAAATGTTGAGATTCAAGACTCAAGAGGTTTATTCGTCACGTACACAGTTGTACACATACAACATGTAGTGGTATGTAACCCTGGTCACTCCAAGCAGCTGTGTATGATAAGAATAACAATATAAAAAAATATATATGAAATATGTCCAGCTGTACATAATCTATACGTAAGTGATAAGGTAAAGAGAATGCTGCAAACTCTGTGTAAAGGCAACTCTGCAAAACATTTACAAAAATGCAGATTTTAATGTGATATTGCAAACATCTGGGCTGGAATGAGAATATGAAAGGTTAGCATGAACATTTTCATGTGTCACTATATATATATATATATATTTTCTAGTAGTGGTGTTCATTTTGCTTAAAACATGGAAAGGAGGCTAAAATTAAATTAAAGCAGCAAGTATTCTCTCAGTTATCACCCCCTAAAATATTATAGCATTTATCTATTTGTAACAAGTTTTACAATGCTATAACTATCATTCCACAAAAAAACAAACAGCAAAACCGTTTGTAGGCATAATATCTTTAAAGACACGTTTACTGGTTCATATTGCAATGTATATTATATAAAGCTAAATTCTGGAATTTGTTTATCAGTCCATTGGTAAAATGACAGCCTGCTTCATATTGTGATAATTCTTCACAAAGGCTTGACCAGGGCTGAGGATTCTGAAACCGAAAAAAGAAATGATTTGAGTATTGTGTAAGTTTGCCATTTTTAGACTGAATGTTGTTCTTCATTTTTACCACCCATTGCCAATCTGTAGCCATTTGTTTTAATCTGAAGAAATTAATATTCCTTTGGTATTTTAATGCTTTAATTTGTATATCAATGTGTGCAACACTATCTGATGTGCTGGATTCTGACTGCAGACCTTCCCAGCAAATCTTGCCATCACCATCTTTATCTGCTGCCATGAGAAATGCTTGTTTTCCCCAAGCGTCAGCACATGTGCATCCTCAGAGAATTTTTGAAGGCACAGCCTGGAGATAAAATGTGCCGTGAACAGAGAGATGAAACCTTTACCATTTTTTTTTTCCTCAGGAAGAATTTGAATTGAATGAAAATCTTTTGTGTGTTAAGTGACATCTACCAATGTGACTCATTGACTGAATGACTTTGAGATACTTTGGAATTATCTACTTATTTATGAGTGGAACAAAATTACTCATATTTTCCTCTACACTCTGGTTGTAGGCAAAATAAATCTGCTGTGAAATCACCCTTTTTGTCTGATGTTAAAGATCACCAATGCGGTCTTGTCAGATTCAGATGCTTCTGTAAACCACCTGACTTTACCTGGACACAGTTAGCAGGGCAATAGATGTTTGCACGTACTCCTCCAGGAATAACTGCCTTACCATCACAGTTCAGTAAACCCATCGGGAACTTTATGTAGAAATCCACACCAGTCCTACATAATTAATGGCTGCTATTGTTCATTTCAAAGGCATCCCTAAACTGCGGAATTCAGGGAAGCCCCAATTGATTTATTTAGCTCAGATGTTTTACCAACTATGCATTAAGGTGATTCTGTTGTCCGGTTTATATAGGTTACATTTACCCAAGAACTACATTATGATTTCAATATTATGACATTATAACACAACAGTAACAACACAAATAATAATAATAATAATAATGACATTCTTCTGCCATAGTGCTAGGTAGAATACTTGTTAAATCATTCTGCAAATGTATGTATTTTCATCGGAACAGTTTGTTTGTACAAACAGACAAAGGAGATTCATTTAACAAAACACTATTTAAGGGCGTTAAACCACATTTAATGTCGCTTCATCAGCATTATAGAAGATATTACAAACGCATGGTTATTTTAATGTCTTAGAAGAACTCCTCCATCAACAATTACATAGTAATTAATGCAGCATTATACCATTCCTTAGCATAAACACGGTGTATAATGTATTATAGTTTATAAATCTTTAAGAGCATTTAACAAAACATTACTTCCTCAACGAGTAATATGGATATAATTAACTCGTCAAGATCCTTGATGCCTTTTATTCATCAATGAGCCAGTCTCACTTTTTTATTGGCCAACATGTGCTTCAAGGCATTTCAGGCCAATGACAAGCGAATGCGATGGTTCGGAGATCAGCGATCCCCCACCTGAAGAGGACCTGTAATTGGATAGAAATCCGTCCCGTGATATAATTCTTACGTTTCATTAGTTATTGTCTGTGTCTCTCGACTGACAGAAAACCCACCTGGTCACGTGATGCCTACATGACGTAGGTAAGAGTATCATGGCGCTGTGATGGCAAGTAATGTTAGATCACGTTTAACTTGATGACAAGCTTAAATTCACACTACGTTTTGTGTCAGGTTTTATGTCAGTAATACAATGTCCGCTAAGGTTAGAAAGTTGAGATAGGTAGACCTTGGAAGGCCACCAGTGAACCATTTATAAAAAATTCTATTACCGGGTAATGAATAAGACCGGGACTGTAGCTAGCTGTAGTAGCATACTGCATTGTAGAGGTTGAGTTATTATTTAATAAGCACTGATTTTATGATTTATAAGCTGCGCTGGATATCAGCATACTATAGCTATTTGTAATCGCTGGCCACCTCTGTATAACCTAAGTTTTGATTAAACAGAGGCGGATAGACAGCAAACAATGCTGCTCATACCGGTCTTGTAAGCGGCGATGACACTGATAGTTGCCTGTTTACCCCGATGACAATCTGGCTGCTGTGCCCTGCTGGTTTATCCATACCCGGCTGTGTGTTTGCAGACAATGAGTTGATTAGTTGTTGTTAGCTTGCTAGCTGAATAGGATGAAGAACCGTTATGGATTTCCGTTGTGTGCGATTTGGATCGCGCTGTCGCTGGTAGAAGGTGCGCCGCTGCCCCGTTCATATGCAGGTATGTTTGATTCACATCAAACTAACTCGTTCGTGAAGTCGTTTTATGGGGAAGTCTTTGGTACAATATCATGTCAACCGTTGCCAGAAAGAAAATGTATTTAACAGTTTCTGGGTACCGGAATTTTTCAGATACATAGAGCTGTTTCTGGAGGATAGCATTGTTCTGTGACGTCGTGGGAACCCGGCGCGTCCAGTCCACATTGTTCCCGTCTGTTTGTGCTATCGCAATGATATTAATATGTCACAGCTGCTGAAATTACAATAGCTGCCCTTTTAATGAAGCATCAGTTACGTTTAAAAAAGATTGAAAGCATTGGACAAATATTTCGTAATCCTTTTTTGTTAATCTTTTTTTATTAATTCAACAAAAACGAATATGTTCCATGGATACCAAAAGGTGCGACATAAACGTGTGTAAAAATGGACTTGGACAGCAATTGTGTGACATCAAGTCCAAAAGCTCGTCCCTGTTTGGGCAATATAGCTTATCTTTCTTCCCCTGCGTAAGTAGCACTGCATTTGTATTGGCGTTGACTAACTGAGGATATCCTACATGATTAAAGGTACACCTCCACATTCTTAATCACCAAAATGTTTAGATAATGTATTTACGTCATTGAAGCAGAGTAAGCAAATACGCATTCAGTCAGGTGGTTAATGCCAAGCCGTGGTTGATGTTGGGTCTGTTTTTATTAGCTCCTGCAGGTTTACAATGATCTAAATCTCAAAACCAAACTTATAAATGAATGCAGTAAAGTTCCCATTGTAACAGCGGATATGCTGTTTTCTGTTCATGTCCTTGGTTGACTTCCTGTGCAGTGAAGCTGCCGTGCACTGTAATCCCATAACAATGGTGAGAAGTGGGTGCTGTATTGAATCCACTTCACCTTTCCCTCCTGCTTAATATGCTGTATGGGTCCAGCATGTTTAGAGACTACAGAAGTGTAAGTCTATTGCCCAAGACATCAACCCAAGGGTGGACCAGTGAAACTACAGTCTTGCATTTGGGACCGGGACCACTGAACGCAACTCAATTTTGGGGGGGTATCTCGATGTTGTAGCTGTGTAGAGCTGTCACGATTACTCGAATCAAATTAATACTCGATTATTAAAAAGCCTTGATTATAATTTTCTTTCTTGATTGCTCGCCAATATGGCGGAAGGAAGAAGGCGCGTAGAGAATGGTGGTTCAAATAAAGAGCGATAGCATTTCTCTGGAAGCTTTTCACATTAAAAATGAATGAAAATGTAGTCGTCTGTAAGTATTACAAAGCAGAATGGCTGCATTCCAAAATAAAATAAAAAGAATACATTAAGGTTTGAAGAACTCGCCTAATAATGCAAGGTTAGCCATAAATATGTGACATGTAGCCTCTCTGAGTAGCCTAGCATGTCTGTCATGACTTTGAAATTATTTTGCATAATTTACTTTCCACGATTCATGTATGCCAAAATAATTGCTACTAAAAACGAATGTTAGCCCCCTCTCTTAGCTGCATCATTTTACATAATTCGGTACATATAACTAATTAATACTAATGATTTTTTTGTGTGAATGTATTGTGAAAAGTACTGGAAAAAGATCACGTTGCAATATTCAGGAGTCGAAAATTAGTTGTATAGCGAAGTACAGCTTATTATAATTAGATGCTCCTCTACTTACGAACTTTCAGACATACGAACAAAGAGGACTGTAAGTCCAAATTGTGTTAATTAGGCTCCCGTTTCCTGTCCGCAACATCAATTTTTTTTCCTGCGCGCCAATTCCTCCTAATATTACTTCTGGCCGCTACTCCCGCCGCG
Source organism: Brienomyrus brachyistius (assembly GCF_023856365.1). Taxonomy (NCBI): domain Eukaryota; kingdom Metazoa; phylum Chordata; class Actinopteri; order Osteoglossiformes; family Mormyridae; genus Brienomyrus; species Brienomyrus brachyistius. Next base: position 19,689,161 of record NC_064537.1, on the reverse strand, counting down.
CAGCAGCGTAGCGTGCGTACTCCCAGCATCCTAGTTCTTAGTACTTGCGTATACCCTTAAAACGATGTTGAATAACGACTTACGAACATTTCAAGTTACGAACGGCCGTTCGGAACGTATCTCGTCTGTATATACCAACAGACAAGAATCATTATGATTGCCTCGGAGAGCACATTCAGAGCTCATGCAAAAGCAGCAGTGGTAAACTTAGATTTTTTTTAGAAACATATACTGGATAATTTTGAAACGTAACTATCATTAAAATGACAGCTTGCTAAGTTTGTATTGATGGTTTGAACCTAGCAGACTATCGCAGTTTTTGCGATGTAAAAATTGCACGTGCGGGAAAATGCCCTGTCGACATTAACATCGCATGTTTTGCGAGCCCATTGAGGGTGGCGCAGTGGGTGGCGCTGTCGCCGCACACTGCCTCTGTGTGTGTGTCAGGTGTTAGTATATTCACCCCGCATGGGTGTGGCTTTTTGGTGGATTCTCCGGTTTCTTGCCACTGTCCTAAAACATCCAACTTACGTGAACTGGAATGCCCAATCTGACCGTATGTGTGACTGAATGTGCACCAATTGCAATGTGTATTATGACATCCATCTATCCATTTTCTGAAACTGCTTAATCCCAACTCGGGGGGGGGGGGGGCCGGAGCCGATCCCGGGTACAATGGGGGCAGGCAGGAGCCGACCCCGGGCAGTCACCAACACACCACAGGGCGCACACTCTCACACAACTATAGGCTCACTCATAATATAATGTATAAACAATTTCTGGATATATCGTCAGATTAATCGGTAGATTACTAGATTATTCATATAATCAATGCCTGTCCAACACAAACACATACTGCATGCATACTGTATATGCATACTGTTAGATATGCAGAGTAGGGCTTTGCGATATAGCAAATCTTTTATCATAATAATTTTTTCAAATAGGTCGATATCGACAATTATCAGTCAGCCATTAGAGGCCTGCAGGACTGTCCATTTTCCTGCACATGTTATACTAAGCAATACACCCGTTAAGGACCCACAACGTCCGCTTTCAGGCGTCTCTCAATTAGTGTATAATATTTACTATGGAAGCTCAGGCATGAATGTTACTCGAGGAGGATCGATCATGCATAACCTTACTGTATACAGTTTTTTTTTTTTTTGCCAGTACTTTTAGAGTGAGATGATTGAATGGGGGTTGGCATAGTTATGCAGTGGTTAGCACTGTTGTCTCACACCTCTGGGACCCGGGTTCAAGTCTCTGCCAGGGTTCCATGTTTGTGGAGTGTGCATGTTCTCCCCATGTCGTTATGGGGTTTCCTTCAGCTACTCTGGTTTCCCCCCACAGTCCAAAAATATGCTGAGGCTAACTGGAGTTGCCACATTCAGTGTGCATTGCCTGTCAGTGTGCATGTATCAGTGAATGGTGTGTGTGTGTGAGTGCACCCTGTAATGGGTTGGTGCCCCATCCTGGGTTGTTCCCTGCCTTGCACCCCTAGGCTCCAGACCCTCCCATTACATTGAATAGGATAAGTGGTTTCAGAAAATGTATGGATGGATGTTCAAATGTGTCTTTTTTCTGGGGGTAAGAGATGGATAGACATTACAATTACTTTTGATTAGAAACTTATACATACCTCTGTGGGTGGTTGAACTGGTAACAACTCTGCATTATTAATCTAGAATTTCCATCCTTTATAATTACCTGCTTCTTTTATGACTGGTTTTAGATATTGATAGTTGTTAGGTTGTTAAATTGCTTTGTTACCAACTCCGAAATCCATTATTGGCTTTCTGACATGCTCTTTGCTTTTTATACAATTTTTGGCTCCTCCCTTTATCTGAAAACAGGAAGGGCTGAATTACTGGGAAGGGATGATGTACATGGGGAATGTCGAGATTATGGTCCCAACATGCATTATGATAAAGATAAAAATATAAAAAATTCTATACAAACAAACAGTGTGTGTGCATGCATTTGGCTTGGTTCAAGGATTTATTTCTCTTATGTAAGTATGCGTTTTACTGATTAATCTTAAAGTACTGGATTTTTACTGCTTCACATATGACCACAGTTGTATGAACTGTCAAATTACACCATCATTTATTGAAAAGTACCCAAAATTGCCACTCTACACTATCAGAATAGAGAATACCAATTTGTACCTTTGCTTGTAACTGGGGCTATAACTTCAAGGGTCTACTAATTGTACCCGACCTGTAGACAGATTTACCTTTCAGTTTAATTTAAGGTACAGAAATGGACTCTGGAGAACATCCCCAAAGTACGTGCAACATTAATGTACCCCCAATGGTACAATAATGTTCCTTGTAGTCCATTTCTATACCTTAAAAGGTGCTCTTACCCTTGAGGGTATAGCCCCAGTGACAAGCAAAGGTGCAAACTGGTAGTCTTTTTTTCTGACAGTGTATAAAGATACTTATGAACATCTCTCTTTGGAGAGATGTTTGTTGAGATGTTGATAAACACGGTTTTCATTTCCACAGCTTTAACTGGATCCATTCTGATTCCCAGCAGGGTTTAATCAAGCTTGTTCTTTGCGTCCTTACAGAGGCGGCAGCAGGCGAGGTCTGCCTGCTGGTGACTCTGTCCCTCTGTGTGCTGGCAGCTCTCGTGGTTCTGCTAGTCAACTGCGTTACCTGCTGTAAACGCCAGGGAATTGACTTTAAGGTGAACGTCATCTGTCAGTCAGCATGCTCACTCGCCATTGTAAAATCAGCATGTTAAAAACTGCTTTGGCTGTGTTCAGATGGGCCCCTTGCTCGCCTTTTGATTTAATCTCCTTGTGGATTTGCAGACAGTGACATCTTGCTTGTTTTGTCTTGGAACCTTGCCTTTCATTTCCAAGGAATTTGAAGACAACTTTGACGATGAACTAGATTTCAGCCCTCCTGCTGATGATAACCCGTCTACGCACCCTAGCTCTGAGGTTTACACCTTGGCTGTGCCCCCAGTATCCCTGCCGGCGCCCCCACACCTCCAGCCTCCCCTAATTACTGGTGAGAATGGTAAAACCACACAGTCTCTTCCACAAAGTCTTTGCAGCTCTTCCATTGACTTTGCACAATATTATTGGCACCCTTGAATTTTAGATTTTTGCACGCTATGTATAATATCCTCATAAATAATATAAATTAAACAACTTTTGGTCATTAGAATATTTTAACTGGATGTCCAAAATTTATGCAGCAAAAAGATCTCTTTCAACTTAAAGAAAACAAAATATTACCTGGACACTAGTAAAAGCACTGTAGTGTCCTGGTAGCAGAACCATGGTAATGATGACAAGTGTTATTTGTCTCCATATAAAATCTTCGCACACCTTTCTGCTGGTAGCTCCTCCCACTCCTCAGTTTAGCAGTAGCAAATGAATTCAGTTAGATTGAAATCTAGGCTTATGAGTGGCCAGTTTAACTAGGTACTGGCAGGTAAGCACATTGACTAGAGGAAAGTGTAAAAATTGGACAAAAATCCTTTAGGTTCAGCTTATAAATTCTATGTCCAGAAATGTCACATTTAAGTAATTTTCACAAAAATAAAGGATATCCTTAACTCTCTTTTATTAAACTTTAGAATGGGTGTCACTTAATTCACTTGGATAAGCAACTTTACGAACAGCTGAGCAACTTGTTTCTGTATTTTGTTGTAGACGCACATGGAGAAGGCAAAATGTAGTAGCCTGGCCTGTGTTTACTAGTGTGGGCAGCTAGAGCACAGCATTCTTTACATTAATTATATTTATAAATTTGGCAGATGTACAAGTCAGGGACAAGTGGTAATACATTACAAGCATACAGCTGTCACAGGGCCAAGTTCTTTGCAAATAATACCGAAGTGTGAAGTGATCTACAAGTTACAGCTGCTAAAAGATCGTTAATTACCTCTGCAGTAACCCCTGCAAATGACCTGCGACGTGTCGTCATATTTATCTATAGGGACCTGTTTAATTTGTTATATATACACACAATATTCGTATTTCGTGTAGGATTTAACTGCGGGATCACAAACGACTGAAAAGTGGGATTACAGAACAATTAGTGGTTTAGCTAAACACTTTTGATAATTATATTGTGAGCTGTAGTCCAGTTACCTGTCGCAACCTGTGCGAGTCACTAGTTCGTGACCTGCACGTTTCCTGTGGAATGTCGCAACGGGGAGGGCTCTCGGCACATTCCGGAATATACCACGGCGGTGCCTAGGTAACCGAAATAAGACTTCATGACAAAGTAAGGCTGCTCCTCTAAAATAGGAACTTTATTTAACCCCTGTGATGGGAAATGTCTTTATCCCGTCGCACAGAAAAGGATTAAATACATCGAAGGAATCTAAGTAAAATAGACTAAACATATGTAATGGAAATTCAGTAATAAAAGAATAAAAAAAAATTAATTTGAAGAATAATTAAGAGAACAAAACAGTGCAAAATGGTTACGTAAATGATACATACAGGTATGTCTGTTCAGAATGCTAATGCCATTACAAGAGGTAGCGTTATACAGTTATACAGCAATAGGTGTAAGGAAGCGGTTCTGTAGCACTCAGTTGTGCTTAGGGGGAGGTGGGTTTGTCACTGAACGTGCTCCTCATCAAGCAGTATCACTTATTAAGCATTTCGGTTTGGTTCCCTCTGCCTAGCTGTAACTGGGAATTTAAGAATGGGAAGCATGAACTAATCTTTTTTTTTTTTTTAGCGTGAGAGAGATCCCTGATATAGGATAGTCAATGAAAGCCTCCATAGTAACCATTGCCTGGAGATTATGGGTTATGACAATAAGCGGAGCAGACAGGAAAGCCCTGTGATGGTGGCCGCAGAAAAACAGGATGTTTACAGAGAGAGCATGCCAAATGTGCTTTCACATCCCTGTAAGGACGTGCGTGGACAGCAGCAGGTACTGCCAGCCGAGTAACTGTATCTTAGGCTCAACTAAATATAACTTTTTTTTTTTTTTTGAGCCACAACAGGGAAATGCTGTCGGCCCCTGGTGAACGAGAGGACAAGTGGCGTGCTCTGGCAGGTGGAAGTGTGTTACCCTGTGCGATCTTGCCGGGAAATGCACGTGCAAAGCCCTCGGACATGGACCGTGATTTTTATTTAATTTTTTTTAAACCTGGTTATATGCTGCATGGCCTGTCAGCAATGAGAGACCTCCTTTCAGTGTTTACTCTAGAAAATAATTCGCATAGAGCATCAGGAGTGGTAGTGGAGGTAAAAAGAAAGCCGGACTGCTCTGTCGAGCATTAACTAGTCGTAGAATTCCTTACCTCAGTCACCTGGCTCACTGCAGTTTGCTGTTTGGACATTAGGGGCTGTTGGTTCATTTAAATGTCCTCTTGTTAGTGCAGTTGGCAGCATGTGGATTAGTTAGTTAATTAAGGAACCAGTCAGTGCTCAGGGTGGGTTCAGTTTTGGGTTTTTGTGCCAAAACATGGGAACCTGAAGACAAGGTGAATTTAGACTATTTTTTTTTTGGGGGGGGGGGGATCCTACAGATGGTATCAAGATGATCTAGTTGTTTGATCTTCAGTTTTACTGTAACTCATTTAATAAAATTTCAATAATGTACTATTAATATTACTGAGCCAAATCATGCCAGCGATTAGCGTGGCAGGTGTGCCGGTTTGCAGGTCTTCAAAGCAGATGTCATGACAGGGTCTCTGCCCAAATGCTGTCATGGTCATCCCTGCTTCTTACAGCAATGCGGAATTTTGGCACAGATTGACTTTATGATCCAGTATAAAATTAATAGTAATATTCAGAAGTTGCAAAATGTTCATCTTGAAAATATCTATAAAGATTTTTAGAACACTTAAAAAATAATAGTTTATTTATGAATTAAGAAATCCTAATCACAACTGTACACCAAACGGTCAAAGATTTTATCTTTGTCTGGTAAAGAAATTTCCATGTACAAAAATCACTGAGAATCCCTTTAGACCTGCCACAAAGAATTCTTGTGTGAACTGCAAGCAGGTCCGTGTGAAATATAATCCTGTTTTAGGTCATTTTATCGTGCGGTTCTGTGGGGTCTGGGGCAGCCCTGGGGAATTGTGGGTGTTGTGTGTTGACATGTGAGCCAGGTTTTTGCTTTTTCAGAGGACCTTGCGGCCGTGCAGGTGGCCCGGCACAGTCTGAGCTACATCCAGGAAATCGGCTCTGGATGGTTTGGAAAGGTACGTACTTCCTGTCTGACTCTGCCTGGCCTGAACACGGCTTCCAAGCAGCCTTATTTTAGATAGACCAATTAAAATCTACGTCAAAAGCCTTTTTTCTTCATTAGGGAAGCGTGATACAAACATGCATTGTTAATGTATACAATGCCCTTTTTGAAATGCTTTTTTTCCCCTAATCAAACAAATTGTATCAATATTACGAATGAAAAACTTTGTGTGAAACACAAATACATACTTTTCTATCGCAAGGTTTGTATTATGTGGTTAACTGAGTAACTGAGTAAGGTTTTCTTTGTTTAATGTTCACTGTTCACTCATTTTTTCACTGTGTATGTTTTTAGTGTTCATATACTATGCAAAGATGAATGATTTTATACAATTGTGTTATTGGTATTTTCTGATTTTAGTACACTATTTTGATTCTTGATCGGAATATAAAATTTACGCTTTTCTGTTATTTTATCGAATTACCATATCCCAGTATGCTATGTTTAATATTTAAATGAAATTATGTATGACAGATCTGTGACAATTGGGAAAACATTCTGATCTGCATAAAACTGGTAAATGGGGAAATTACCTGTTTCACTGAAGAGTCGATGCAGTGTCTCATTGGTGGAGACGACTGCATATTCTTTGCACTTTGCATTACATCACATGTCTGTTGTTCTTTAAACATGACATTTAAAAATGTAAAAGTGAAGCAGGAGTAGTTGACGGTGTTTTTGCAGAGCAGAGCGCTCACGGGGGCCGGTGGGCAGTTCCCCCTGCCCTGTGTCTGTGCCCCTCCCCATCTGCTGGAGGCACGTGCCGGCCCGCGGTGCCCCCCGAGGTGATTACGCATGGTTGGAGTGACGTGGGCCTCTTTCCTGAGGCTCCTTCCTCAGGATGGAGGCCTGCTCCCAGCCCGCTAGCACCGGCTTCTGAGCCGCGACCAAAACATCCTCCCTCCCGGCAGTGTGCGGCCTTGTCCCTTTCCACGCTCCGCTCCGCTTGTTTGCAGGAAGTCCAGGTTTCCTGTGTGAAGTGGCGTGGGGGTGGAGGGTGGATGCTTGGGGTATAAAAGACCCGTCCTCATTTCTGCTTCTGTTTTTTTTCCCCTCGTTATTGCCCCCCCCCCCCCCCCCCCCCCCCCACCCGAACCAGGTTCTTCTCGGGGAGCTTTGTGCAGAGCCTGTGGCCATCAGGCTCGTGGTGAAGGAGCTGAAGGCAAGTGCCGGGGTGAAGGAGCAGGATGACTTCCTACAGCACGCGGACCCGTACCGGTGAGTCGGGCGCTGCTCACCGCCAGGGATACTGGGGCCGTGTCCCCATCTGCGGGTTCTGGCTGAAGGTTAATGATCGTTAATGTACGTTTCACCCATTTCCCAGTTAAAGTTGTACAAATCTGTAAATTTACTTAATGGTAAAAGTAGATGTGCTTCAGTTTGGGGAATACTTTCAGTGCTATGCAGTTTTATGTCTGGGGGGAAAGTTTCTAGTAGATGAATGAATTGACTGGTATTTTTAACCATTATAGAATTTGTACCTTTGCTTGTCACTGGGACTGTACCCTTTAATTGTACCTTTTTGTCTGTAACCCAAAGCCTTCTGACCCTAACAGAGTCCTGCAGCATCCTAACATCTTATGGTGCCTGGGCCAGTGTGTGGAGACCATCCCATTCTTGTTGGTCTTTGAGTGCTGTGAGCTGGTAAGTGTTAGAGTATGGGTAACTGCCACCATCCAGTGCTCAGATTAACAGAATACATGTGTCTAATGGCACTGTATACGATCTAATGGCACTGTATATGAACTGCGACACTGCGTCTGGTAGGTGTCGGAATGTTGTGTTTGCTGGACTGGATGAATATGTAGATTTTTGGGGACTCCAGGAAAATGGTGCTGGTTTACGATGGGACCAAATCACTCTGCTGCCAGTCAAGGACCGAAAATTGCCTTTTTCCACACCTGAAGACATCTCGTTGTCAGAGACATCTGTGTTGGCTACTTTTTAATCAATGTATGCCTGCATTTTTTTTTTTGGTCTATTTTTTGACCGCCGACTGTCCTGGCCAAAGATTCCAGCGGCATAGCCGACTCCAGCAAGGGTCCTCTCGGATTCCACGGTGTCCTCATTCTCCTGCCTTCCCGTCTTTAGTATCAGGCTCGCGGTTTAGGGTTTTCATCATTTCCACATTTTCGAGTTCCTGTCTGTTACGGTAATAAACAAAAACAAGGAATGCCCCCCACCCCATATGCTTTTATAGATATGGAGGTATCCTTTATTTTCACACTCTGCCTAATCAAAGTTTGTCCTCCCGATTCTCCGTGGGGCCCTTCGGAGCCTATTTTTGTCTGACAGGCCATGAAATAGGAATGCAGCTGGTACATTGATTTGGCCACAACAGGCCCCTTTTTCGGGACACTAGCCTTACATTTGAATCAGTACTCATCCCTTATCCTCAAGTGTGTGGGCTGTTATTGAATTTAACTTCATCATTTTTATTATATATTTTTGCTGTCTACAAGCCCTTGAGGCTCATATGTGTTTTGTTGACTGGGAAGAAAACAGAAAAAAAAATGCTTCAGTAATATTATTTTTGCGTTTTGCCAAATCTCTGGTCCAAAAAAATCTGCCACCTTTCAGTGGAGTTGCAGCCACTTTCGGCCCAGGGTGTACAAAAATGGCAGCGGTGTTCCTTTTTGGCTCGGCGTATGAGCAGAGAGCCCAAACGAGCACAGGAGGGATGCCTCCCAAGCCGCAAATGAACACCATGTACATTTAGAGGTGTGAGCCACTGATCCAGGTTGACCCGGGTAGCAGTATTGGGCCAGAGGCCCCTCCCCCAGGGTGATCTCACCCCAGCCGCACCTTGCGTAATGGCTGCTCGCAGTTCCAGCTGGATGGCCTCATCAGGCTGGGCCTCTGCACTCCCGGACTGGGTTTTCCTCCCTGTCCCTCTGTCAAGAGCTGTTTTGATGGGTTTATGGCTTCACACAGGCTGGAGTACAGCAGCTCCCCATCTCTGCTTTTCAGTTTCCTTTTTTGAGGTTGGCAGATTCAACTGTATGTTGATACAGTCAGAAGTGCTGGCTTCTTGCCGGAGGCAGGGGGAGTATAAGATTTAACTCAGCCGGCCTTTTAAATCCCTCCCCCCAGGGGATTGGGTGTTGGGGGAGTTTGGGTTTCCATTGCCTTGACAAATTTGCCGCGTCTGTTCAAAAAGATAAGCCACTAAATTTGTACCATTTGTCACCTTTGGTGGTTTTCGTTTACTTTGTGGCTGTTGGGTGAGGAGTTTCTTTGGAATGTACCTGCTGTCTGTTCAAACCTATGGATTTGAGGACAGGCAGATCACTGTTGATTTTCAAGTTGCCTTTTACGCAGCTTAGTAGTACTTGTAGTGATATGTCTGTTACATTGCAGTGGTGATTTATGCCACGGTATGAGCGTTAAAATGTCGCTGTCGTCTGGTCATGGATACTTCGGTCAAATAGTTATATGCTGAATATGACGACGGGCAAATGGTGTTGTAACGGTCAAACGGTACACCGTCCTCGGGCGAGTTAGCTGTCGAAGTTGCGGCACACCTGACAGATTTGTTTCCCGTTTGTTTGACTGGTAACTAGCGGTAACCCTGACTCTATGCATTTGGGACAGAAATATAGAGGGCCATTGCAATCGGAGCAGAGTGACACATGCTGCCGTGCTGACTGACACTCCCTTTTGGGGGGTTAATAAAAAGCCTCTGGGGGTCCTGGGCAGCGGCCCTGAGGATGCTGTGGCGGCTCGGGGTGTCCCGCGGCATCGCGTCAGTCCCTCAGGGCTGGGCTCGATAGGACCACGGAGGGCCTGGGCTCTCAGGCGGGAGGGCAGCCATCTGGCTGGGAGTGGGCATCGGCTGCTGTGGAGTGTTGCATGAGCCAGATGCTTTCCGGGGCAGCCCCTGGAAACTGTAACTTAACAGCACAGTACCCTCAGCAGGGTCCTCCATTGTGTCAGGTGATGTCATGCCGCTCAGTCTCACCAGGCGAGGTTTGGCCAGGTCAGGATTAGCTTGCCTCACCGCAGTTTAGCGATGGCCGCACAGCCGCATTCCCTGCAGCCTTGTGCTCCTCTGCAGGGCAAATGTAAGCGGTTTCAATCGCTGAAATCGGTCTTTAGGGTGCCGTGTTTGGGTTTCATCTGGGAGCAGAAGTAAAAGGGAATAAAATGTTGGGATACATCCAGTTACAATGTACGACAGTTTTGCTAATCTCTTTTAGCACAGATATCTGTCACTGTTATACTAGTCAAATGCGTCTTTGAAATGGAATAGTATAATAAAGCTTTATCTGATCTTTTTGTCTTTTTTATTTTACACTAATAATGCACACTTGGGTAGATAGCTGTCACATTCCCTCATCTTTATAACTAGTAGCAAAAATAAAAAGTCACTTGTATACTTTATGCATCCCTTTACATCCTATACAGACTAGGAATATTTTTATTTATTTATTTATCTATTTATTTGTCTGTCTCTGTCTATCTATCTTTCTTTCTTTCTTTTTTTCAAGTTTTATTCGGGTAAGTTTGGGTAAGAAAGAACGAGTCCTTGAGTCAGGGTTGTGCTGGTTGTCTGGCGTACCGGGCATTGTGCTGGTGGGTTGATGGGTGTGGCTTTTACTCCCAGCCCAGCCCTGCATTGAGCTCAAAAAGACCACTTGCTTCAGATCGAGTCCCCAGTTGAAAGAAATGCTAAAAAGCCTGGCTAGCTGCTAACCGCTGGAAACCTGCGGCTTTCCCTGGCTTTCCAGCATTGAGTTGTTAAGTGCTGGAGAAGCTGATATATTGCTAGCTAGTATGATAAGTGTGCGCTGGGATGACTGAGTGATACTGTCCCGTGTACTAAGGCACAAAGATTGGTGTGACGGATAACAATGGGCATGAGTGTTTTCTTGAAACGGATTAGCATCGCACACCCATATGTGCGTATTACCATCGCGGTTCCTAAGCCAGTCTGGGCATGATCCCCGTTCTGCTGTCATTTATTTGTGCAAATGAGTTAAAAATCACTGCGCTGAGGATTAATATATATATTTTTTTAACTATATATTGCTCATGTTTTGCTCCTTTATGTTTAAACACTGCTAAATATTCTTGTGTACGATAGGCTAATTATCATGTTAGCAGCCCAGATAGGTGCCTTTTACGAGCTGCTTTTATTTGCATGCCTGTATTCTTGTGGTTATCCTCCTCACCCTGTCAGACACCCCAACAGGGAGCAGGAACAGAGGCAAGACGCTTCTGTGTGTTTATCACAGCACAGAAACCTGCGTGTTGAACACAATAAGGAAATGGCATATTCAGAGTGTGCCATGTACCTATAATCACAGACACTCCCCAGGTTACAATGGTCCGTGTTCCGATATTTTGACTTTACAATGGGTAAATGTTTTCATTCAATAAATTAGATGAGTCATTCAACACTTTTAAGTATAAATTAGGCTTTGTGTTGATGATTTTGCCCAGCTGTAGGCTAATGTAAGTGTTCTAAGCATGTTTAAGGTAGGCTAGGCTGGACTATGATGTTTGCTAGGTGTACCGTATGAAAATGCATTTTCGCCTTACGATGGGTTTATCGGAACGTAAGCCCATCGTAACCTGGGCAGAGGCTGTATTGTGATGTAGAATGTGCCCGTTTTTCACCGGAAGATACGTAATTCTAGTGGGGGAAAAAACAATCAGTGGCACTTCCCAGATTATATGTCCGTATGAAGACATTTAATTTGCTACTTGACAATGCAAACTTTAGTGTTAACTGATTAGAACTTGTAATAAATTATAAACCTGTGTCTCGTATCAGTGCGTTATTTTCTGGCAGATTTTATGATCCATCACCTGTTTTTTTTTGTCATTTTGTTAATCTGTCTTGTAGAACGATGTATGTTTTTTGTACATTAGGCTTTCTGCTAGTCATGCATAGTGGTTTGGTCGTCTGCTCCACAAGGACACTGCTCTTATCCAAACTGGGTTCTAGGCTGCTGGTATACGAAACCTGACCTGCTGCAGCAGCACGACGGCCCTCTGCCAGGCTGGCAGCCTCCTTTATTTTTAAATTGCAGTGACACAGCATATACCATAATCTATTTAATATCCTTTACCTTTTAAGGCCTAATTTGGGTGCCTGGGTGGTGCAGCTGCCCCTTTTCATATTGCACAGAATGTTTACTGCCCTCTTATGGTCGAACTCCACACTGCACTCATTTTTGTGAATAAAAATGATGCATGTCCTCATTAGCCGCTAATTGGTTCGAATCTGATCATTGTGATACCAGGCTGAATCGGCAATTAAAATCATTGTCAAGTGACCTGAGTACTTTTTATCGCTGTAACTTTATACTTTAAAATTAAGTGACTATTTAGCTTTGTTTCAGTGTCTGCTCGACAAACTGTGACATGTAAGCTATGTTTAACGTGGCGGTCCTTAACCTTTTCTGAAACACCATGTATTTTCTGAAATAATGTCCACATCTTATTTCAAATTTGTCCACATCTGTCTAAGTTAAAACCAATCTACACTGAACTAATACTTCCAGACACACAGGGCACTGTGGTCCCTCCTCTCTACCAGCCGTTGTACTTAGTCAAACCAAGGGAGAGAGATACCTCATCACATTCTCATCATTTTGTTAGTCGAGCTTCACTGCTCGTCGTAGTTGGGAATTGCATTGTTCATTTGGGTCGTTTTATCAATAGTAGCTTCACCCAGGCCAGGCCCCACTCCCCAGCCAGTTAGCTGCGTGCTGCCCGCCTGGCCAGTGGGCTGACTGATGTCCCTGGTGTCCCGCTGCAGGGTGACCTGAGGAGCTACCTGAGTCGGCAGGAGTGTGTGCTGACGAGCAGTGACGTGCTGCAGAGGATGGCATGTGAGGTCGCCGCCGGGGCTGCACACCTGCACAAGAACAACTTCCTGCACAGGTACGCTGTCCTCCTGACCTCACCCTGCTGTCCATCCGCGGGTTCTGCCTTGTTCCCCTCATACTCCTCTCCATTTGTAGATATGAGCAATTAAAATGAAATTCTTTGTAATTTATTATATAGGGATTTATATGATTTATCGCTTCTAATTCGGTGTCTTAGTTATTGCTTTGATTTTTGTCATTTGCAAGTCCAGTTGTGTTCCAAATTTGTTAGGGTCCCGTTACTTGTCCTAACTTTTCTCCCTTTACGGCGCTCGTGATAACAAGTGGCAGTTTTTGAAGCACCCTCATAGAATTTCAGTGCTGTGTTCTGTTTTCCTCAGCACTGCATACAGAAGAATGTGCTGGTGTACAGTTTTTGGTCTGTAGTAACCAGTACAACGCCTCCTGATGGCAACACTAAGTGTGTTTTTTGCACAAAATTTTGATGCGGATTTGTAGCTTCAGGATGCAGGATTCAGCATCTTGTCCTTGTCTCTGTTGCCTGTGTAATATATTAAAGTACAAATATTAAAATGTTCAGTGTAGATTTTTAAGTTGTTTTATTGGTCTGTGCTTAAATGCTTACAGTTCCCTGCTTACTGTATGGCATTAGGATCATTGCTTGAGAGGTGTCACATGACCACACAGTGGGGGAAACATGTGCTGAAGTCACTATGACTGGAACCTCTGGTTTACAAACTTTTGCATGGTTTCCTTCAGCAGCCCCCTGGATGTCTGATATTGGGATTCTATCTGATTTGGCTTGTGCTCCAGACCACATGGTGGAACCGGCCTCTTTGCAAGCCAGGGAGCTCAGCGGAGAGCTGTCCGCGACAGAATGACTTATTTGTGTTTTCCTGGCAGTCCACTTCACCCGTCCTCTCTCTTATCTCAGAGTTTTGTTGCGCATGACCGGTGTCCGCTGCCAGCCGCTCCGATTTTCCCAAAAAGGGCCGCAAGGCAGCTGAAGTGACCGTTTCAGTCTCATTCCTACCCCTGAGGCAGCAGGCGTCCAAGCAAGTGAGAGCCGCAGGTATAGAGTGACGCGAGCCCTTAGCGCGTCGCCTCCGTCTTGCGTGCTCGGATAAGCCCGGCGGGTGTCCTATTGCACAGCTCCCACGGATTGCTTGGTGTCACTTACTGTCTGTTGGCGAGAGATGATGATTCGGCGCTTTGTGTGTAAGGGATATTTTTGTAAACTTTTTTTATTTTTTTTTTAATTACATGCATTATAACCCAAAAGGTGACACTGTCACATTGGGCCAATGGGAACGTTGCTGCCGCCAAACTCCGCTTTTGGTAGTTGATTTATGGCCCAGCCCCCAGGACTCTGCCCCCATAGCTCTGCCCCCGGCCCCACCCCTCATGGCTCGACATGGTCCGGAGCACCCAGCAGGGTGTATCCTCACGGGAGGGCGACCGTCTGGGCTGCAGTGACGGTGCTATTTTTATCCTGCAGAAAATAGCAAGACGGGGAGAGCACCGCGGCAAAAAATGGCCCTTTTCCGGGGCGCATGCTGGAAAGTCGCATGTAGGCCAGGGGAGGAGAGCTATTCTGTGCTTTCAGCCAAGTTTTGGCAAATGGCAAAGAAGGAGAGAAGCTCGTGTGTGTTTCTGAAGCCCGGGTGTGAGAAACAGGGAGAGCAGGCTGTAAATACAGCCAGTCACACTGTGACTCTGCTGTATCACAGGCTGCCTTGACGGTGATGGATTTCCCTTTTTTTGTGTGGAATGGATTCTCTCTGCAGGGGAGTCGCTCATTTTAATGCTGTTATTGCTCATTTTAACCTGAAACGTTTCAGTGTGGTTTTCTGCCACCCAGACACACACACACAGCCTTCAGCTGTGCTCAGGTTTACAAACAAGTCCACAGTTATCAGCAGTGTTGAGCATTTCAAGTCCAGAAGCTACAAATCCTGATCAAAATCACTCCGATCAAACCAGTGGAAAACTCTGAGTGGGGCTGGTAGGAACAAAATCTTGGTCTGGATTTGTAGCTTCTGGACCTGAAATGCCCCACACTGGTTATCAGTGTTTTGCATAAAGCTATGTGTTAAAAAGGAAACGAAATCTCTTGGAAAGCAATGAAGATATAACACAGTAAAATCACTGAATGCTGATAGGTTTTACAGTCTGCGGTTGTAGTTTGGCTGCGTTTTACCTTGTAGGGGAAGATAACTGCCCTGGCACTTTCTGGCCAGCCGTACTGTATGCACCAATAGCTGCCAAGTGAACTGGAGGAGTTTAAAATACATCCCTCTTTATTTTAGGTGGTGTCAGGGGTCTGGCAGGGGGTACTGGGAGGGGTGGCGGGTAGACTGACCTGGCCTGGCCCGAGCTGGGCTGGGGAGGGTGGTACCCCTCGGAGCCAGATCAGAGGGGGGTGAAACCCAAGCCACGTTCCATCCGCTCCAAGTCCCCCCGCCTCCCCGTTTCTCCCAAGAGTGGTGTCCCTCCCAGGGAGCAAAATCCCGGTGCTGCATGAGTGAGATGGGAAAAGCTCCAGCATCAGTGATTTTGTTGCCAGGGGGTGAACGGAAGCAGCTGGACCTCATGGGGGGGGGGGAGGGGGGTGTTAGCAGGGAGGGGGCACAGTCCACAGCTTACCAGCTGACTGCAGCACACATAAGGCAATTACCTTCGGCCTGTGAGATTGTTTGTCTACCTACCGCCCCCCCCCCAGCTAGGTGAGTGTTTGTCAGCCTCCCAGCAATGCATTTTAACGGAAGGAGGAACAGGCACTTTGTTCTTGGAGCCTGAGAATATCCCAACTGGCTTTTATTATTAATGCTGGTAAGTGTCTCAAGCAGGAAGTGGCCGTTCTGACTACAGCTTTTCCACCTGTGTTAGTGACTCAAAGGATTTATTTTGAAATGCAAGCTGGTTTCCCAGCCCATTGTTGGCCCACTATGAAGACCTTTTCCTTGTAAGGTCTGTCTGTGTCGTATGATGGCCGAAAAGGTTTTCCTGTCACCAAACACACATAGGTTTACCTTTCTGTCTCTGTTTGACTCTGACAGTTACCCCGTGTCTCTGAAATGCAGTAATCACTGTCTACACAGACTGACACATTGCCCTCTGTTCGGTTGCTTGTTGGCTGCTGTTTGGGTTCCTGTATACACTGTTCAACAGGTTTGCACCCAGAATGGTGCCTGGTGCTGTACAGTAACACTTCACCCGCTATTTCTCCTTCATCTGGTTATTCCATCCTCAACTCACCATGGCTGGAGAAGCAGGAGAAACTGGCTTTCGATAGCTGCGTTGTTAAATGCTGTCTTTCGACTGGTTGGGATTGTTGCGTGCTTTTTGGCCTGCTTCCCATTGGATAGGTTACACTGGGTGTTCACAATTGGCGAAGATGAACTTCGCTCCCCATCGATGTATGATCCACAGTTTGAGAGAGTATTTCAGGATGTTAAGGAACTGAAACATGGGTGACAAGGTCGCTCTGTGACATGCCTCATTACGAGTCTGTTCAGAGGGGATAATATATGTATGAATATGACCACCAGATGGCAGCATAGGCATCCAAAAATGTTATGCGACATCTTGCTATTTGCTTTTATTCCAAAATGACTTATCACATGCAACATACATTGTCTGCTCTTTGCGTGTGATGTTACAGGTGACATACCCAAACCTCACACATCCTTGGGGCAGGCCGCCTTCCTTGGGGCAGGCTGCCTTCTCATTTCTATTTTTCACCAACCTGCATTTTAGAGACACAGTTCACTGTGAAAGCAAGTATTAGAGGCATGTAGTAATATTGGTGTTAACCTTAGGCTGCCCTGCCTTTATTATTTTTCTGTCCTACTCCTCCTCTTCATCCTAGTGACCTGGCCCTGCGGAACTGCTTCATAACCACAGATCTGACGGTCAAAATCGGGGACTATGGAATAGGCCCCACAAAGTACAAGGTAGGCTTTAACTGTGTTTCATTTTCTTTGTCTGTGATTGACAATGCTCTGTCTGTGGGGTGAATATTTTGATTCAGCATGTCATGTGATAGATAGATAGGCTGATTTTGACTGTTTTTGATTTGTCAGCATCCAGAAACGCAGGAACATAAAGCGCACAGATCCAAACGCAGAGTGCAAACAGTATTGTGCAAGGATGAATAAATAAACAGGAAATAGGGAAATGCAGTATAAATAAGGTAACAGGAGGTATACAATAACAGCAGTTCTGTTTATGAGGTTGAACTGGCGATTTGAAGCTGTGGGCCTGATTTGAGAGCCTGTCTATTCAGCCTCACTGTCACACTTCCTGTAATCCGGTTAATGTGTGACGTCATCAGGAATCGCCACATCTGTGACTTGTGCCTGCTGTTTACGGTAACAGGGGAGTTTGCATGAAATGGGGTAATATGAGTGGCCCCTTTGTTAGTGAATTATTGATGCCCCCTGCCTTGCACAGGAGGACTATATCACTACTGAAGAGGAGTCTGCAATCCCCCTGCGCTGGATGGCCCCAGAGCTGCTTTCGGAGCTGCATGGCACTGTGCTTACGGAGAAGCAAACCAAGGCGGGCAACGTGTGGTAGGGCCCTCTCTCCGCCTGCTGCTTCAGCCTGCCGGGGACTGCTGTCTCCTGTAAAAACTGCAGTGTGGAAGTGGAGGCTCCCTAGTATTATGCAAATTACTGAGCAGTTACGGCTGAATGAGACATGCACTTATTCTTATGTGACTGTTAATGTTTTCATAAACACTTAATGTCTTTGCAAACAGCATAATCTGAGTGTTACTCATTAAGAAGCCTTATATTAATGATTTATAAACTTTTTGTTTTAGCACTTAGCTTTATACCCTTTCAGCTGCAGAATCTGATCTCATTCTTGCCCGTTTGAATCTACAAACCCACTTAACCAGAGCTGGGCCTGAGTAGAGGCAACAGCAAAAATGCTTCCCTAAAAGTTGGTAGCTGGACGGTTTTCTGAAACTTTTGTTTCCCGTATAAGTTGCCCTTAAGAAAATGCCAAAGTCTCTCCCTTAAATTCACTTGGCAAATTTGACTGGCAGTTGTGTGGTTCCCTAGAAAAACAACTGTGAATGTGGTTATTTAAAGAGGGAGGCAAACGCAGAGCGCACACCTCGGCAGAGCATCTTCAGTGTACCCACAGCTCCAGATGAGGCTTCCTGTTTGCTCTGCCAGGTGACGCTGACATTTCAGGGCTCTCTTTCAGCAACTTCTCCTAACAACGGAAGGGCTGTTTAAGGCATCTACTTCCTAATGTTTTCTCAATCCCACACATTTGATTTTAACTTTGAGAGGCTTAAACTCACACTCCATTACCAAGTCTTACTGCTGTATGCAAATGGCACGATGAATGGAGTTCCACAAGTGCATGAAAAGCATGAATGAAAGTATCCCAGACAAATGTTTCAGTGGCAAATTAACAATGATGTCAGCGGGAGTCATTTCTTTGAGCGCTTGAGGGTTTAGCGGCAGGTCATTATAATTACTGATTAAACACTGATTAAACATAAATTCTCTTAATGTGCTAATGTGTGCTGGAGGATTTTGGTCTGAGCGGAGTGGCATATTCTCCCAGGCCTGTCTAGTGGGCGGGGCGGGCGGTTGGGTCATGTCCGAATGGGAAGAACAGCGAATGGTGTGTCCGCAGGGCCCTGGGGGTGACGCTGTGGGAGCTGCTGGAGCGGGCCGCTCGGCCCTACGCACACCTGCCCGACAGAGACGTGCTAATCCACGTGATACAGGAACAGCAGATTAAACTCTGCAAGCCACACCTGGAGCTGCCATACTCTGACAGATGGTGAGCCTGCTTTCAATGAATAGACAAACGGTGCGTGCGTCCATGTCTGTGCGTGACAGCCCCGTCGATGATCATTGGTGATATTTTTGGGAGGAATTTTATACCCCCCGCACACAAATGATTTGTCTGCAGAATTTTCAAGTAGTGCAAGTCCTCCTAAAACTTCTATAAATTTAAATTGCGTTGACATATATTTCCTTGTTTGTTTCTCGTCTGGTCTGAATTTTCACAGAGTACATAATACGTGGGTCAATAAAACAGGGAGGTTAGGGTTGGCTGTTGTCATTAAACCGCAGCATTTGCATTTCACCTGATATAGTGACATGATGATTTAGAGCCTGAATTGCTTAGACACATTTTGTGTGACAGTTTTTTTTTAGAAGACATTTATGGATGTGTGTGTGTGTGTGTGTGTGTGTGTGTGTGTGTGTGTGTGTGTGTGTGTGTGTGTGTGTGTGTGTGTGTGTGTGTGGCTCCATCTCCGTCACAGTGCCCAGTGAGTCAGCTCCTCTTTGCTTCCTCCTCCAGTCTCTCTTTTTAAGGTTGCCTGGTGACTAAAGAGGGGAATGTTTCCTATTGCGTACATGGTGATGTACAGCACACTTTCAATATTTACTGACTTGCGGGCGAGGGAAAGATTCTGTAATAATGGTGTGAATTCTTAGTTGTTTCTGCAAGAGAAAATTCTTATTCATCAGATTTGTACAAACCTTTTCTTAATTTAAGAACATTATTCTTAAATCGTTGCACTATTTCCCTACACAGCCTCTGCGAGAGGTGAACCTCTCCCCATCGTCACTGCACAGAGACTCCGCCTCTCTGAGAGGCTCTTTTTATATCTAATCGTCTTACTACCCTGTTGCCAATTAACCTAATTAGTCAGACGTGAGACGTTCATCCAGGTGTTTTGTTTTAGCGTCACACAGCTTTTCCAGTCTTTTGTTGCCCCATCCTAACTTTTTTGAAACGTCTTACTGGCATCAAATTCAAATTGAGCATAAATTTATCATAAAACAATCCTACTCAGTCTCAACATTTGATATGTTGTCTTTGTTCTATTTTCAGTTGAATATGGGTTTATAGGGGCGGCATGGTGGTGCAGTGGTTAGCACTGCTGTCTCATACCTCTGGGACCCGGGTTCGAGTCTCCGCCTGGGTTATATGTGTGTGGAATTTGCATGTTCTCCCCATGTCGTCGTGGGGTTTCCTCCGGGTACTCCGGTTTCCCCCCACAGTCCAAAAACATGCTGAGGCTAATTGGAGTTACTAAATTGCCCGTAGGAGTGCATGTGTGCGTGAATGGTGTGTGAATGTGCTGGGGGCTGGCCCCCCATCCTGGGTTGTTCCCTGCCTCGTGCCCATTGCTTCCGGGATAGGCTCCGGACCCCCTGCGACCCAGTAGGATAAGCGGTTTGGAAAATGGATGGGTGGATAAGGGTTTATATGATTCATAAATCATTAAATTCTGTTTTTATTTACATTTTACACAGCATCCCAAACGGGGGTGAATAAACGGGGTTGTACATTCTGTTTTGTGATTATTTAAGTAGGTTTAGAGTGAATAAAATGTACTTTACATTTTAGACTAGCTTTATCTTAATCACATTCAGTGTATGGATTTTAACAAAGGTAAACAGTACTGTATGTACTTCCTCATAACTGATTGCAAGGTAAGTTTTACTTTATGAAAAGGTAGTTTTCAATTTCAGAATATTCCTAGGAAGTCGATACATTCCATGTTTTCTGTCATGATAAACATGTTAGATAAAAAGTGTGCATGCACTATCCCAGAATACATTAGCTAATGTTTGTGTTTCAGGTGTGTAAAATGTGTTGAATGCTGTATTTAGCAATGGACTGCTTGCAGATCCCCATATGTACACATACAGTATGACAGACATGCATTATAATATAAAATTTAATGGCTGCATGGTAGTCTTATGGCATTAGAGTGCAAACTGTCTGCATCCTGTGATCTGAATGCTTTGTATTCCTTCTGGAGTGAGTGAGGGAGGCAGGAGAAAAGTGCTTTTGCAGAATGATTGGGGTCTTTAGTCACTGTTGTGACAGGATCATGCCACGTTTTTTGGTTAATCGTGCCATCCTCTCTTCAGGTATGAGGTGCTGCAATTTTGCTGGCTCCCACCAGCTAGAAGGGCCACAGCAGAGGAGGTGCATCGCATGCTGACATATCTCCGCATGCAGGGTCAGCGGGAAACCGAGGAAGACTTCGAGCAGCGCTGGAGTGCCCTCAAGCCCAACTCCTACAACCGGCAAGCTCCCGCGAGCCAATCATCCTTCCCCATCCTCAGACAGTTTGCCAACGGGGGAGGGGAGGAGCTGCTCACAGTGACGGAGACCAGCCGAGGCCTCAACTTTGAGTATGTGTGGGAGGCAGCCAATCATGACCATTACAGTCATGATCGCAGGGTCGTGGACACCACCCTCAACTACCACAATATGTTCTTCCCAGTCTTGCATTTAAGCCCGCTGCTCTCATCAATGTCTGCTGCAGAAGTAGGGAGTCATGGAACCTCTTCTGAGCTTACCAGCATTGGTGCCAATGTGCATGAAACACCAGACACTCAGAAGCAGCCCTACATACAGCTGGAGAAGCCGGGGATGCACAAGTTTCAGGTAGATGACAGCTCTGTTGCTCTAGACACTTGTGAAAACTTGGAACTGGCTCCAAACGAGAAGCAACATCTGGTCTTGCAGAGTAGTCTCTTGGGTGACACTAGCATTGACCATGATTTTTTTGGTACCAGTATCGACTCTAAGGATTCCAATCTGCAGGTGAGCCAGGAATGGTCATCCAGTGACCCAGAAAGCCCCTATAATGCAAACATGTTCCATGGGACTAGTTCCAAACTCAGAGACACGGCTTCCTGGAATAAGGGTAGTCCCGAGCTGCGAAATCTTAATGCCAAAACCTGGGCTTCTTTAGACGGCACCGATCAGAGGAAAGTGGATAGTAGTTCATTTTTAGGAGACGATCAGCAGACGTTTTGCTCTAAGAACGTAAATGAGGATTCAGATTTGATACATCTTACTGAAGACCCACCTATAGATAATTATTTTGTTCTCCATGAGAAGTGTCTGATGAAGCACAAGCAGTGTTCATCAGTAGAACATGGGGATCCGGATCAAGACATTTCAGGGGCTGGTATTCCTGAAAATATAATCCACGGTAGTGCTGAAATGGGTTCAGGTGAAGATAGTAAGATTGCATGCTTTTTAGAATCTCCTGAGAGAATTCTTTCTCCAAAGGATAAACTTTTGAACTTTCTAAATCAGGATTTAAAAGATTTAGCAAAAACTGAGTCACTGGTGCCTTCAAGTACACTGGCTACTGGAGAAACCTTTCAAGACCAGCTACAGTTCAACATTTGCTCTTCCAGTGATCCGTTGTATTCCTCAGAATCCGGCATTGGCTTTACCCTTGACTCTACGTCTACCTCTGCTCTACCTGATCTGGCTGAAACTTCTGAGGTCCATCTACGTGCCTCTGACCTTGGGCAGTCAGCTGTATTCTGTCAGGATGTCATTAATAACATTACGATCACAGCTGCCAAGAAATTGAGCCTGGTAGGAAGTAGTGTAGCATCTCCAGGAGATGTGTGCTCAGCAGACACCAAACACTCTGCAAAGTGTAACCTCATTTCACCTCCTTCGCGAGGTTCAGAAAGGGTGTTGTGCAGTGATCATGAAGTAGGGTGCACTAACTATTTAACGGGCAGTGCAATTAGGAAAATTTCAAACAGTTTACATAACGTAGCATCTGAACTGCCGCACGCTAAAGACTGCAGCATGATCGAGCCTTTGCAGAAGTTTGATAAAAATAACTCGCCTCTTGACAAACCTTCACTACAAATTTCTCCACCATGTTTGGACCAGACAAACCAAGATAGTCTTCTTGACAACCATATTCCAGCCATTTTGAGGACTTTCTTTGGTGGACATTCTTTGGTGACTCCAGACTCCATGGATTCTCTGAATATGCACATTCTACTGGATACAACCAAGGTGCTCAACATCACGGCCTCTGAGAAACCTCAGCCTGCTTACAAAACGGCTGACAGTGGTTATGAAACGGAGAATGTGGAATCTCCAGAATGGAGTTCCCAGCCCACCGTTCAAGATAGCCCTGCTGAAGGAAGCCCTGTGATAGGTTTGCAGCCTTCCCCAGATGTTTTAATGTCAGCGGCAGACAGGATGCTGGACGCTTTGCAAGATAGAGGAGAAGCCTTCATTGAAAAGGCTCCAGCTGAAGCTGAGCATGAGCTCCAGCGCAGTGGCCAGCAGAGCTACCGTGATTCTGCTTACTTCTCAGATAATGACTCTGAACCTGACAGGTTGCTCAGTGACTCCATTGTTCCATCACGCACTTCTGCTGGAGCAACTGACACCTGTACTGGAAAAACTCCTCTTCTTGAGAAAGTTGTTGAGATGGAGGAGCAGCAGTTCCACACTAATGTTCAGATGGATGCTTCAGAAGCTGCTGTCTTACAGACTAACTCCTTGCTTATCCAAAGCGAAAATGAGACGGACCTTGTCACAACAGATGACTGGAAGGGTGATTCATTTGTGTGTTTTTATGATGAAAAATTAGCAGACGAAGCAGCTTGTTTGTACAAATACACATCACAGTCTGAGCAGCCTAAAAATGCCACATCTTTCCTGTTGGCTGTGAACTCAAGGTTGGATAATGTGGGAGATGCACCCAGGCTGAAGGAACCTGATATTGAGGGAAGATACTTGGGTAAGCTGGACAGCCTGTCAGTGGTGAGTGGGCTGGAGGACAATGCCGATGCTGATGAGGAGGATGAGAACAGTGATGACTCGGACGATGGAAACGCACACGTCTTCCAGCAATCTGCGTCCAGCTCTGACAGCGAGGATGATGCTGGTCACAGGGTACCTGTCATTGTCACTGATGGCAGTGAGGCCTGCAACCTTAGAGGCCTCTTGAAGCCAACCTCAGCGAACACCCCCAGACCTTCACAGATAGGAGGCTCAGATGATGGCCTTAGGACAAAGACCGTGTCCTTCTTTGATGATGTCACAGTTTACCTCTTTGACCAGGTAATCGACAGACTGTGGAAAAGACATTTTCTGCTATATATATATATATATATATATATATATATATATATATATATATATATATATATATATATATATATATGAATTTCTAGTCTGCTATATATATATATGTGTATATATGTATGTATATATATGTATGTATATATATGTATGTATATATATGTATATATGTATATGTATGTATATATATGTATATATGTATATGTATGTATATATATATGTATATGTGTATATATATATATATATAATCAAATAACTGAATTATTAGACACAGACAATTTGAATGAAGTCAACTAAATGTTTTAATCGCTCCACTACAGTCTTGCAGACTCATTCAGTGCCTATGTACAAAGTTATTTTTGCCCAGTGCAGGGTGACGCATCTATTTTCTTTGACTTAGTTGTTAAACAAACTTGCCAATCAGTGGTAATCTCTCCTTAACACATTATTGAACACCTCTGGTGCCCAATGAAACCTATAACAAACTAGTTTCATATCAGTTTCAGTGCATATCTTTAATGTAATATGCAATAGACTTTTGCTGTTGATTAGCAGTCCATAAGCTTGTGTAGCAGAGTAGCAGAATGTCTCCCCCCCCCCCCCCCAAAACTCACCCCTCCTGCGGTCTGTTTAACGGCACATTTAACCCTGATGTAATGGTGCCTTTCAGGACACACCCACCAAGGAGCTTGGTGACCATACGCCGGTAGCAGGCTCCACCCCGCAGCTTAGCACCCTAGGGTCCCTCTCCAGCTCTCTGAGCAGGCTCACCAGCTCTGAGAGTTCCACTGACGAAGAAGGTGAGGCGTGTGTGCGAGGCACTGGCATAACAATCAGGGCGCACGTGTCCTGGCCGTGCCCTGTTTCATCATTGCTAGTTGTACTTGTAACTAGAGTCTGTGTTGGCTTCTTAGGTGGTGGCTTCGAATGGGATGATGATTTCACCTCGCCAGAGCCCGCCTTCCTTGCCAGGACAACCAATCACCTCTTTGCATCCAGAACAACTGCCTCATCACTCTCCCGCTGCCTTTCCACTCCACCTCCCAGCCGTACTGGGGAGCAGATCTGGACTCCGCCATCTTCCTACTCTCGCTTCTCCGTGTCTCCCTCCAACATGGCCAGATTCTCCCTCACCCACTTCACGGACTCTGACATGGAGCAAGAAGGTGGGGGATGCTTGATGGGAAAACACACTCACAATCACACACACACACACACTCACAATCACACACATGATTCTATGGGCAAACCCTAATCCAAGCAATGACAACACAACCTTAACCATTAGTAACCAAACAAAACATTAATTGCAGGCACAGATTTTCATAAAATTAAGTTTATCCTTGTGCGGACTAAGTAAATGTCCCCACAAGGTCAAAATAACAGGTTTTTATCTCATTGTGGGGACATTTGGTCCTCGCAATGTAATATATACACACATGCTCACACATGCATATTAATGTTGAAACAGATGTCCATCTGGTCAGTGCTGTGTGTACAGCTGCCCCTGTACCCATTCATTTATGTAAGAAAAGCTGCTTTCCGGATGTGTGCATCGTTTTTTAATCTGTAGTACATTGCGTTTGGTTCATATTACTTATCGAGCACTTTTGCAGTTACCACATTGAATTCATTCATGATTCTGTGGATTGCAGTAACCTATAGATGAAATGTCAGAGGGTGAAAATGGAAGCAGATTGTGGCACTTTGATTTGTTCGGTTTGCAGTCTTCAGGTGTCAACATTCGTGGTCTTCGCCCCGTTATCAAATCCTCAAGGAAGGGGTACATAAGTTTGTTTGAAATGTCTGCAAACAGGTCTGCTGTGGGCCTGGCTGCCTGAATACTCATCAGCCTTTGGTCTTTACCATCAGAATGAAATATTCAGCCCACACATTCTAGCAGTACATCATTATGTCAAAAGACATTCACGAAAACTCACAAGAAACAACTTATTGGCATTTCTGTTTGTATGAGCCTTGCTGGACTGTCCAAAGTGGTGCAGTATCGAATCTTCCTAGGATTGACTGTCCCGTAAAGTGTGTTTAAGGAATAAAACTTAAAAGCACAGTTATAACTGAGGAGGGAGTGCAATTATTTCTTACCTAATAAATGTAATCAGTAGGTTTCCTTTTGACTTGCACTCAGCATCTGTTAAAATCTGATAGCACTCGTTGTCGAAAGGAGGTAAAATCAGCACCAGATGGGTGAAGAAATATTTTTCATTGACTTTCCCTGTATGTAATGTAATCATACCTTTCAACTTGGCTTTAAGTAGCAGATGCTGTGGGATGGAAGAGAAGGTTACGGTTTAGCTCCCATGGTAATCCTGTGTGTGGGGAGGAAGAACGGCAGCTTACGCACAGGCCCAGTGGGACCTTGGGCACCACACTTCTGGCCCCTGTTGTCAGGATGACACAGGGGGGCTCACTCTGCCACCCCCCCCCCCCCCCCCCCCGTCTGTGGGCTCATGGAAAAAGTGAGCTGCACCATGCCCTTTTTACGATTTCATATGAGTCAGCGTTTAATGGGCTGCATCGCAAAACGAACCCCCCCCCACCAGACCCACCCCACCTCACTAACAGCTGTGACGCTCCCGAGGCATCTGCTGCCCTCTCCACCCCCACCACCCCAGACCCTCTAAAAGGGGGGGGGTGCTGACGTCAGTGTGCCCAGCGGGGTGGGTGTGTGCACGTATCGGGCAGCCCTCTTTGT
The DNA here is from genome assembly GCF_023856365.1 of Brienomyrus brachyistius. NCBI lineage: Eukaryota > Metazoa > Chordata > Actinopteri > Osteoglossiformes > Mormyridae > Brienomyrus > Brienomyrus brachyistius. Next base: position 19,662,447 of record NC_064537.1, on the reverse strand, counting down.
GGATCAGTGACTTCCACGTCTCCATTAAACAGGAGCAGTCTCTGTGGGGGGGGCTGTGACAGCAGACGTCCACATCATGATGGCTTCTTGATCCCAGCCTTTAACGCACATAAGTCTGCCTCGGCAGTGAACGAGTACAGTGCGGAGCCTGGAGTGTGACGGGGAGGTGGGGCGCGGCCTTGGTGCGGGCGCTGAGTGCGGTGCGAGTGTTTGGGACAGCTGTGGCTGGCAGCCCGGGTTACCCCATGGCAACTGCAGCTTGCCACCTCCTGGCTCTGACCTTGGGTCTGCAGCCAGAAGGACAGGCAGCCCTCAGTCCCAGTATCTGCCTTTCTGTGGCTGCACTGTGCAGAACCAGCCGTATCACTACCTAAGCTATGTTTAAGACATTTTTTTTAATTGCTAGCAAAATTGGTGTCAGGAGAGTGGTTATTTTTCTGAAGGAAAAGCCTTATTCTGAAAGCGATAATTCGCAAAATGATAAGAATAGCTCCAGCAAGCCAGAGCGAAACTTGGCGGTTTAGATCAAAACTTGAAGTTTTGAAAGTGCCCTGTCATGCATGCAGTGTGTAAGATCAGCTTAATGCAGTGACACCGTCTGCCGTTCGCCGGCATGTGTTCAGACCTCGTCTCACAGCCAGGGTGAAGCACGCAGCTCCTCGCTGTCTATGTGAACAGCTGTGTTCACGGTTCAGGTGAGCTCTGTCATTGGGGCACGAGGGCTGGGCCTCAGCTTTTGGGAGTCCCCGCGGTCCTGGTGTCTTAACTACTGCTGTAAATTCACATTGGGTAAGTTCTTGTTGCTATAAATGATAAGTTATATGTAGTAAGTAGTGTGATAAAACAACTAGCAGTTCCTCAACTGTTACCTCTGCTATAAAGCTTTATGAATATATACGTGCCTCTAAGAAATAAACACATTACTTTTTGCCTTTTTCTAGGTACTTTGTGTGTAATACATGTGTGTAAATATGTGTTTGCACTGGTGTGAATGGCGGGGTAGAAAAAGAGGAAGATACGTGACCAGTTTGGTCAGAATTGTATTCCATATTTTCTTTTTTTTGAATGGGAAGGTTTGCAGGGCTATTTGCAGTAGGTGTAAAACACCAGACACCGGGGAGGCATTTAATGGACCTTGACATGGCCCAAGGCTGATGGGAATGTAATCATCAGTCACATACCATGGGTAACGTCCAAAGCATGCATGCTTGCCAGGTGTATTTAGTGATGTCCCTGTAGTCCTGTCCAGACATGGCAAGGAGAAGGGACGCGGCTTGGAGTTTTACTGATTAAGCTAGCTGGTGATCGTGAACCTCCCTGGGAGCCGGGCAGGTGTGCCTTCCACCCTTCTCTGGAAAAGCCTCCAAAGATAATGTTACACATCCCAGACCATGCTGAAGGTCACATCAAATGGATGGTGTAGTTAATGGTCAACCTGAAGCAGAATGTTTTGGATACAAATAAAAAAAAAACTTTAATCACCATGACTAAGAACCCGTAAAAAATACCTCTATTGTGATATTACCGTTGCGTAATGTTGTTTGTCTCATTTTATCTTTCTGTTCTAGGGAGCAGTGAAGATGGGGACAAGGATTAAGTGCGGAGAAGTGGACCTCGAAATTTACTGCAAGATGTACAATTTTGTACTTTAACAGCCATCATATAGATGCTGATCTCTAGCAGTGCTGCTATCCTGTACAGAGTGCTGTAACGACGTGTGTAGGGCCACTCACAGCAGTGCTCCTCTCTATCCATGTCTGTCATGCCTGTGAGCACCATGTCATACCAGCTACTACAACTCATATCCTTTTATTTTCTGTGACAAAGCAAACTGCCTGTTAGCTTTTAATTGTCGTCCTCAGTATTAGCAGTGCTGTCACTGTCGTCACATTAGCGGTGACGTTATTTCTGCCACAGTGATTGAAAATATTAAAGATAATCTTTCTTTTTGGCCCTCAGTGCTATTTGGAGATGCGGTTAAATTCGATGCACACGGTACATCTGTTTAAAACAAATCTACTAATAAGTCTAATTTATACAGGGCAATCAACTTATGAAGAGGGGTATCAGCAGACAATTTGGTTTCAAAGTTTTCCTTGCAAATTACAGATGTTTCTCAGAACATCTTTTGGGTTGCTGGAAAGGCTTGGGTCTGTAGCTAGACCTTTCCTCATCTTCTTTTGCATTGCAGTTGCGTTGCAGTGCAATGGTCGCTCCATCTCTCATGTTGACAGCAGTGATTCAAGGTAGCAGATGCGTATAAAGGCATGCAGGTGTCTACATGGGTCACGCTCATTTACACAGACTGCAAGATTAGCCTCAGCAAGGACTGCCTCTCAAGGGGCTGATTCTCTTTACTGGTGCCACTGAAGACAAACATTAACAAGGGGAGCAAACTAGATTTTGCAGAAATCTGTGTTTTATTTTTTGGAATTAGCAACTTTTTCTACTCTTGCAGCATTAAGATGATGTTGCCTGGTCCTCTCTGTTCATTGTGTTGTGCGTGAATGTATTGTTTCAGATGAAGATGAGAAAGAGATGAGGAGATGCTGTCATTTGTAAAGTTGCTCATCACTCTTTGTGCCATTGTACTTCACACGGACCCCTGTGTGGATGACAGCGTTTCTCTGAAATGCCACAATACTGGATCTTCTTGATCCGACTGTCTAGAGTGTAATGTGAAGTAGACATGAGCAAGAAACGTTCAGTGTGAGACGCTTGAGTTTTTTTTTTTTTTTTTTGTGAATGAATTTTTATATAAACTCTGAAAACCACATAAGCTGAGCAGCGACTGTATGGACTTGCAAAGACGCTGCAATAACTAGTAAAGTTCTCTGTCTGATATGAAGTGTTGATGATGTGTGACTGTTTTGCAAGCAGAGGTACGTGGTCTCCATGGTACTTTTGCAATTTGTTCCTCGAAAACCCTATTAGAGATTGAAAGTATTTTTCATTGAATGTCTGAAACAGTTACAGTATTTATTTGATATTTGAATGCATCTGGGGGGATATAATAGCCAGCAGATTATGAATATGGGCTAATGACGAGACAGTGTCAAAGTGGAACATTAAAGATGATTGGTCCTAAAATAATGTGAGCAGCTGTTTTTTTCAAACTTTGAATAATTTTTACCATCCAATCATAAGGCAATGTGATTGGTCATCATCGTCATTAACAAGCTTTATTCTCCATTTGTCCAGATGAAGTAGAGAATTAGTAACAGGGGGTCTGTTTGTCTTGGTTCTCATAATGGAATTTAGAATGGTTCCCAAAGATTCAAGTGAATGGTTCCGAATCTCCATTTTTTGTGCATCACAAATAAATGCCTTTGTTATGTTTTTTATGTACAAAAGTTTGCAATAAGAACAACCTGTGCTCCAGCCTGACTTGAAAATTTAAGTTATTCTGTAAATATTGCTTCACCTTGCACATTTGAAGTGTAACTTATTGTTAAATTTTGCAAATGTAAATAAATGTTAACGATGTCTGTAAATTGGGAGTGATGTAATGAAGTCTTAGGCATTTTGTTTAATGGGTAAGAATACACATTTCAGTATAGTTATTAAATTGTGGTAGTATCAGCTTACTCTATCCCTGAAACTACATTTAATGAAGTGGTATTTTTACTTCATGTTGATTCATACACGTAATTTATTGAAATTTAAGTACAATATGGTTATTTAATATTAACAATAAATAAAAAATGCCTTTTATATTCCATTCACAAACTCTCAGTGCTTATTTCCCCAGTTACATGTGCATTGCTTTCCCCCGAACATTACGATTTAAGAAATTCTCAAGGCATTTTGTTGCATTTCGTTTTGACTCAATCCAAAGTCGTAATCGCTTTATTTGTGTTCTTGGTGTCCATAAAGCGCAGATGTATAGTTTATTCAACCTGATGAAAGATTCATTTTTGTAAATAATTTTTTGTGGCGCCTCTGGACAAATAGTAGAGTTGTTTGACACTGTGGAGGTATTCACTGGAGTAATGAACTGGGAATTCACTAAAGTTCAATGACAGATAATTATTTTAGTGTCTTAGTGGTCAAACAGCTGCACATCAAAGTACAACAATGACTGTTGGACGAGGATTAACAGGGTGGGCTAGGGGTTAGAGTTAGCATCGGGATTTGGGTTTGCAGTAGGGTGGGGTTGGAGTTAGGTTTAGCACTTGGGTTGGGCTATGGCTGTGATAAGAGTGCGTTAGGGTTAGGGATATTCGGGGGTGGAGGAGAGGTCTTGCAGCATGGGGCCCCACGGTTACACTTGCCAACCTAGAGGGGTGGTGTTTAATTGTTGCAAATTTTGAATGGTTGTCTTATCAAAAGGGGCAGTTTGTAAAATTTGATGACCGGTGGGGGGGGGGGGGGGGACTTGGCAGATTTCGCATTGGGCCCCCTGCTGTGATGAGCCTGAGGGGGGGGGGGGGTTCCCTCTGTCCCACATATAACTTTGGGAGGTAGTTGGGTATTACAGTGTGTTACACCTCTATACCTATGATCAGAACTTTTACACAGCTTTGAACATACCTAGCTTTTCTGTTGTGGTCATATGGTTAACAAGGTGGGACTTCCTGCCTGTCGGTCACTTTGTCACCAATAATGGATTTGAGACTCTTTGGGGTTGGGTGTTGGTGCTGTTTCGTAGACCTTAAGGTGCTTGTCCAAATATAAATATCTAAATCCTCTGAGATGCTGTAAAGCCACAGGTATTGTGAGTACAGGTAACGCCCAGCTGTAATGCAAATGCCCGCATGCAAATATTTGAAGAAGTTTAAGCGGGTGAAGCGTTCTTGCAACAAGGCTCTGTAGGCAAAGTGGATTCACAATAACTTCACTTTTGATTATTAATTGGTTATTAATCTACACCAGTTAATCGACAGTATGTATTTTAACATAATCGTAAGTTACTATCTACTATGCACTTGAGTCCAAGACGTAAACTCACCCCGAAACTGTCTGGCATTAAACAACCAATATTTATTTATTTATTTATTATTATCATCATTTACAAGCCCTCCCTGCCTGAAACGTATATGGCCCTTTTGGTAAATATACTGGGAAACGTAATATTATCGAATGCTCTATCAGGGCATCGTACGAGATGTGTGGAACAAATCAGGACATTTATAATTGCGGCTTCAACATTTTCTTCTGTTAATTACACGGATATTATCTAGTAGCCTACACACTATTGTTTTTGGTTTAACAAAAAACCGTATTTACGTTAAACAAATTGAAACAATATATCTCTTAACAATGTACAGTACTCCGTTAAAACCTTGCCTATGCGCACTAAATTCAGACATCTAGTTAAAAACTGGTTTTGAGACCCATCTAGGTTTTAGCAGAGCAGGAGTCCGCGCCTTTAAATAGACACGCAGCTCTTACTGACTGCCACTTTCCAGAGGTAAAATACGGCCGAATCGGTGTTGCGGCGACGGACGTCAGCCGCACCGGGCGCCGCTGTCAAAGCGGAGAAGCGCAGCCATTGGCCGGCCGAGCGCCACGTGTACTTCCCGGAGCAACAGGTACGCGCACTTGAAACAGTTACTGCTCCTTTCTCGCTGGGCGGCTGCCTGTCTCCGGATACTGAGGCTGAGATAAGCGGTTATTATTATTTTTTTAACTACAGTTTACATCTTTTTAAAAATTCCAGCTCATTTTATTTTTACGGGTAAGAGGAACGCATCGCAACATCACTTTCGTAGCCTGCAGTTGTTTCAAAGAAGACGAATTTCATTTTAAGGTAACATGCTGTCGTGGATGAGTACGTAGTCTAGTCTTGCCAGTAATAATAAAAGAAAAATTAAGCCATTTCTAGAGAAGCGTAATGTTAAATTTGGGGCACTTGTGCTGGGCACTTTATTGCCTGATTATCAGTGATCAGTATTATTCCAGTATCATGAAATTATCACACTTTTGCTTTTTAAAATTTTAGTATAAGATGAATATGTAGTTTAAAGATTTAGCAATAAAATAAACCCACACACCTTTGTTGTTTTACTAGTAATTCTTGCTTTTCTATGACTAAGAAAAGAGGGACAGATGTGACTCAGTTTATCTGCTGCAAACATGTTGTGTTTGAATTGTAGGATCTCAGTCTGTTCTAAATTAAGCCTCCATATAAATGTTCCGCTTGAGTGCATATTAATAATTAAAATCTGTAAACCCTATTGAAACTGAATAGCCATTACATTGGCGGATGTAACTTTACAGCACGGTACCTTGCAAATTTACTATTTCTTAGAATAACCTTGAATTGGGTCCTATCTCAAATGCCTCAGATAAGGAGTGCAGATTGGAAAAAAATACATTAAGATATTTTCTTACAAAGGCCGATTAGATATTACGGTTAAAGTTTTTACCGTAGGGTAAAAGATTTTAGGCATTATTTTATTAATTCGCAGGAGAGATTGACCACTACAAAACTTTTTACTTCTGCCTTTTCCCCCCCATTGCGAATTTTACTGCATGACATTAACTATTGTCACGCCATTTTGCAAAACTGTTTTATTAAATCCCAGAGCATTTTGGGATAGCCGAGTGGTGCAGGGTGCAACACAAAACTATTGAAATGAACTGAATGTAATCTTAATTATAGTTACAAGCAGTTTTAGAAGTTCTAGAACATGTATTTATAGTTAATACTAAAAATAGACGTAAAATAATTTAGTGAAAAATGCACGTCTTTGTGTAAACTGGTGTAATACTTTGAAAAATATTATTTACACATATTGGCACCTGTACCGTGTTTGGGCCATGGCGGCCAGCTTTGCACAGTCTTGAGTGGAGTGCTCCCCCTGCTGACGATAAGCAATGATTACAGGTCCAGCGCAGACGTGAAGGTGGCACGATGAAGTCCAAGGGGAAAGCCGCGAAGCACAGTCAGCAGCCTTGGACGGAAGCGGAGCCGGACTTCCAGCTGGAGAATGAGCTTGGCTGCAGTGAACACGAAGGCTCAGAGGCATCTCTGGGACTTGACAGGTCCTGGAGGAGCTCCAGGAGGGAGAACCGGGGCACCGCGCCAGGCTCCAGACGCCGGCGGCCGCACGGAGGCACGAAGGAACGGAACGTGCGACGGCTGGAGAGCAACGAGAGGGAGCGACAGAGGATGCACAAGCTGAACAACGCCTTCCAGGCCTTACGCGAGGTCATCCCGCATGTCTGGACTGACAAGAAGCTCTCCAAGATCGAGACCCTCACGCTGGCCAAAAACTACATCAAGGCCCTCACCACCATCATTCTGGGCATGTCGGGTGGCTGCCTGCCACACGGGGAGAGTCAGGCCCAGGTCAACGCCTCCAAGCTCCTGCAGAGCTACAGGCAGCACCTGGAGGAGGAGGGCGAGGAATGCTTGTCCAGGTACCTCAGCCAGATCCACAGCTTCAGCCAGGGCAGATAACCCCATGGACTGTTTGTGCAGCCACATGTTCCCTCCAAGGTCAGGAACAGGAAAACAGAAACTGAGCTGTTTGCTGAATGATATGAATCTATTTTTTCCAGCAGGTCTAAAGGGATTCTGGGAGGGACAGGAACGTTAAAGACTCAAACTTATTCTTCTGCCCATATATATATATTTTGCATATTTGCTCTTTTTCTGTTAATTACACAATTCTGCCACAGAATTCTTCTGCTTTATGTAGGTAGTGCAAGGCTTGTGGAGAAAATGTGCTCTGATAAATATAGTGTTTGTATTTTAAAGCTATAGAAATTTGTGATAGAAGGTACATTAACTTAAATGAATAGTTTGTTGGTATTAATAGATGTCTACAAACACATCCTGTTGTTTTGTGCCCCTAGTTTGTGAAATAATCGTTGGTGCTGTGTTTCCTGAAGAACACGCTGTACTCTACAGTGTATTTTTTTTAAATCTACCACCATATACTTTATGTTATGAATGTTGCAAGTTTTACAAAACATGTATAAAATACACTAACTTAAAATTTTTCAAAATACCTATTCATAATTTATAATCCGAAAAAGCATTTATGTAATGCCTGGTCCTTAAATGCGGTTGCTTTTGGCCCAGAATTTTCTAGACTGCAGTTTCTGTTTTTCTTGGAGTGTTAGTTCACCTTTCCCCCTTCAAAGAAATATTTTTTTTTACTTTTTTCTGTGTGCTCACTCTGAGAGCCTGCTCAGGACGAGCTATAGGAATGCTCTAGGAATCTCAGCGCAGTATTTCCTACCAGATGTTTACCAGAAGTCCTGCTTGGAACCGATTTATACCATAATAGAATAACAATCCAGTGATACATGCAAAATACAAGGCATCTGATAATTTGCATCTGGAGAAATATCTTCAAGTGCATTTAGAAAATATTCCATTGAATCGAATCATAACTTCCAGGAAATATGCCTTGAAGATGCTAGGACTCACTGCTGTTCTTTGGGATCAGGAATGACCTCAGTACTGTGACAGTACTGACATGAAGCTGAACACTTCTGACTGAGACAGCAGACGCAGATCCCAGGAGACGGGGGATGGGGGCTGCTGGTCTCTGCTAAAAGGACGATATACAAATGGTCATGTAGTGCTCACAGCCTGACATTAACCTTGAGTAAGAGGATTAAACAAGGCAACTGAATCACCTTTAATGAAGTTAGAACTTGCTTCACTGATCAAAGTATTTGTTTTACTAACTGTCTGAAACGTTTTTTTTTTGCCAAGCAAGAGAGTGAATAAATGTGACTAATATACTTTAGTTTTCAGTTCGCAAATTCAGTTGTATGTTTAATAATTTTTTGTTTAGGAAAACGTTTTAACAATTCTACAATGTTGCGGAGACTGCTAAAGCTTGCCTTGATGGTGGTGATATTACTTGTAAAATGCCGGTAGACTTTCTTTAATAAAACTAACTTCATCATCGGAAGGCTGAGTGTTAGATATCTAATCTGTAAAAGGAAAACATGACCACTAGACAGAAATAAGTGATAATGCCTTTGAAGAATCATCTAAAAGTGTTATAAACAAATCTGGACCACCTTGATACCACTGAAAGGTTTATATAACATTCATGTTAACTGGGTCTTATACATGTGATTTTCTTATAGGTTTACTTTATGCAAAACAATTTTTACATGCATATGCACCAATAATTATTTACTTCTGTTTTAACGTATAATTTTATCTAGTTAAATATTTATGTTTTTACAAATTAACATTAAACCTGAATGCAGCATGTAAGCATGCGTGTATGTACACTGACAAACGCTTTTAACAACTTAAAGAAAATGTCTTTTTAACATTTAAGCAATATCAGTGCTATATACAAAACAAAAAAAAAATGAAATGGCTATTACACAAAAGTGCCACCTCCTGACAAAACTGCCATCAAAATAGCCACCTTTTACAGCAATTCAGGCTGAACACACTCTTCAGGAATCTTATCAGTTAAAGGTGCACTTTAACACTGCTGGAAAGGGGCCTACGAATGAACTACACTAACTGTCCATCTACCCTTCACCTTTCCAAGCACTTCATTCCAAATAAACTCAGTGATGTTAGGTTCTGCGGACCACGTTCACCTTTCCTTCATCTGTCTTCTTCAAAAAGTGAATGTGATTACAATGAGTGCATTGCTTAAAGTTTAACCAAAAGTGCTAAATATATGGTGTTCAAAAACCTGTGACTGTATACATTTACCGACTACTGGCTGACCAAAAGAAGCTTTTACTTCACTGTGTTAGATTGTCTGGATAGTCGTTTAAATCGCATAAAGTGATATAACAAAATTGTGGGCTAGTTTTCACACAACCTCCAGTCTATAAGCAAAGCACACAGTTATTTGCATGCTTGTGGGCAGTAAAACTGCATTTGAAACAAATTAGCAACAATGGCTGAAATACTTGACCTGCCTTGGTTATCCAAGCGCAGCCAAAATGTTATTCCTTTGAAAGAATGATTCCCATTTAGTCAACACTAGCATTTATTCATTTAGAGCAACACATTGAGCAAAACTATGGTAAAATACACAAAAATCATGTAAGCTAAAGAAAACATTCAATGAGGACACACTAACCATGCACACGCTGGGAAAAACACACAACAAACAAAATCATAGTGTATAGTAGTACAACCGTCCCAAGTTGGGTAGCATACAATGAGACAGGAAATGCTAGTCTGTGAAAGCCAGGCTGATCTTTCCATGTTACAGATCACTCCTAAAAAACAAACACAGACATCTTAATGTAGAATGGAAATGTAATGATTTAAGGGATTGAAAACCCACTTAGTGTAGAATGCCTCTATGTGCATAATTCATCAAATACAGACCAACTTGTGCAAATCAGAAGTGCGACAGTACAACAACACCAAACAGACCTCTGTACAAATAATGCCTAATGTCATCCTTACAATAGTAAACTGTCGCACCATCACTCACTTTACTGTGACGGGTCAAAAGATGATTGTTTTCTGCCTTCCATACATTTTTTTTTAAACTCATTCTTTATTCATTTTTTTTTAAACAGTTATTTGTAATGACAAATGTAAACTTCTTTTTAATAATCAATATACTGAATAATAAATATTTCCCCTTTTAATCCCCCAAACTTTTGTAAAAAAAAAAAAAAAAAAAAAAAAACCGTGAATGATACCGTTACAGTTCATGATTGTGCAAAGGGATGGAGTGGTGTTGTATAAGTACCTGAGAAGAAAATATTTATTTTTCAGCTTCACAGAAAAAGGAATAAATATTAGTATTTTACATATATTTTTTGACAGTGAAATTAATGCTAAAATACATTTTTAAAATGTGCCTGTCCACCATAAAGATGACCTTACCCCCTTCACAGCTTCAACCTCAAGTGCAAAACAGGGGAAGTTGGGAAAAATCTGTCACATGTCAGCTGATGTGCAAAATCAGTTTTACTATCAGCTTTCAGAACATTCCATTTATATTAAAGTCCTATCCCACATTCCCTCTAGTGCAAAAAGTAAAATACCTGTTGCCAGCAACTGGCATTATATGCTATCAGTTCCAAACTCCCTGTCACGTTTCCTAATTAAAGAAAACTGACCTAAAATAAGATCAAAAAGCAAATCCGCTTTACTGAATGCTGCTTTGCTCACATCACCATGACAATCAGCAAACTCTTGTACTTCGTCGTCAGTACCATACAATATTGCCCCATAACTGACAGTTAAGTGTTCCTTTCAACACACTGGGGGAAAAAAAGGGATCTCAGGTAAGAACTAAAGACAAAAAAACAGTCAAACAAGGATATGCATGACAGCGTCACCTACTGATCTGCACAAAAAATGATACTGGAATGTCACGCAGTGTGCAAACGCAAAACAAAAACTAAACAAAACCAGTAAACAGGAACAGCAACGTTAAAAAAAACAAACAAAAAAAAAAACACCAGAAAGGAATAACAGAGTGGACTGAAGATGGGAGTGACTATCCTGAAATGTAACAGGAATGTCTGAGGAGTGAATGAGAGCCAAACGAGGTGACTGACTGAAGTGCATTGTGGGACAATGGGCAGAGAAGGCTCAGGGGCAGAAGATAACTGGAGTGATGTGGAGGGCGAGGAGGCCACGCCTCCTTTACGACCTGACGGCATTCCCGTTCATCACGTCTGGGATGCTGACAGGCGGGGTGCTGCGTGGGGTCCCGCTGGCCGGGGTGGGGCCCCCGAGCATGCTGGGCATGTTGATGCGTGGGGCTTCCGTCGAGTTCCCCCTCACAGTGATGTGCTCCCACCCCCCCTAAAAACAGAAAACACAGGAGCCATTCAGCACCAGTGGCTCATGAGCGACATTCTCCACAAGCACACGGGGCCCCGGGGCCCTGGGTGACCTACCCCGATTCCATAGTCCCAGGACAGTCCCTTGGGCTCCATGGGCTGCACGCCCAGCCGGCGACAGACGGTGCCACAACTCAGACTGTGGCTGCCTTGAACTTTATCTGCAATTATCCACACCTGGAACACAAGGGAAGACACTGTCATCCTAACATCCATCCCCCGCCAGGAACCACAACACAGCTGTTCTTCCTGGGTCTCCGACCAGAACGATAATGGCACAGCGAACCGACAGCTCGGCATAAGGTGTCCGTACGACAAAATCATGAGTAATTCATTTCACATTCGCTGCTCGCGTAGAAGAAACATACACTAAGCAGAGGTTATGTTTAATTATTCATCTGAATTTATTTCATAGGCGATTTAAAGAGTCAGATCTGTTTTATACTAAAATACGAGAAATTTCATCTATTTCTACGGCAGCATATATTTCCCTACTGGACTGAGTCGGACTCACAGACCTGGTCCAGAGGCCCAACAGAGACTTTGCGGACGTTGGTGGAGATGTGCTCCCAAGACGAACCCTGCGGGTAACTGGGAGTGAGACCCTGACGGAACCACAGGTTACCTGCAGGGAGACACAGTATGTTATTATGGTGTGGTAATCAGGAGAGGGATGAGAAAAGTGCACAATCCATTTATCATTCCCAAACTTCTGTGGACTTGTGGCAATAAAGAGCTTTTCAGAGATGCCGGATGAGCCAGGGTACATTATAACGGCATCATCTAAAGTAGCATTTCCAAATCTGGTCCTCGGGGACCCAGAGACCGTCCATGTTTTTGCTCCCTCCCAGCTCCTGAGCAAAAAATGTCGACTGTCTGGCAGGGAGCTGGGGGGAGAGCGAAAACGTGGACCGACTGTTGGTCCCCGAGGACCGGGTTGGGAAACACTGATCTAAACATTTGGCGGGTGGTCTGCAAACACACCGTTTTCATCGACTGCGTACACGGAGGTTCTCCCCACAGACACCTGTTTTAGCTTCTGCCGAGGTGGGGATGGGATGTGGTACCAGCAGTCGCCTGCAAGTCACCAGACATCGTGCAAGTTCAAGCCAAGGTGTCAGTCTTACTACGGACCAGAATTATAACACTTTGTTCACAGATAAAGTACGACATTTTCATCTGCAACGCAGCTGATTGAAAAAACCATGAATAAGGTCCTCACTGTGCTTGAGTGAAGGACACTTCCCACTGTGAAATCTGCAGCAGTTCCAGAAAGTTTTTTGCGTTCATCAGAAAGGTACCTCAGGTACATCATGTCAAAGTAATTTTATTTAAAGGAGTCAAGCAATTGATGTCTAATCTACGTATCATCAAACGATGGTAACTAAACCGTCTGGGAAGGGCACCATGAAGACTTCATAAAAATTGTATTCTTCTCACTGGTATGACTGAGACAAACTTGCCTGCAGGGTTCTGAGGAGACACGGAACCCCTGTAGAACACTGAGCCGTCCCTGGCAATAGCCCACACCTGGTGAGCACTACCTATGGAGATGGACTTGAACGGCTGGTCTGTCCCCACGTGAAGCCAGGAGGTACCCTGCGAGTCAAAGCAACGTTTGTGTGTTTGAACACGGCAGAGGCCCTCAGATCTGGACATGCGTGGGAGATGGATGGAGGATGTGAATGGCGGAAGAGGAGGGTCCTCACAGCGGGAGCCTGCAGAGTGACACCCAGGCGACACAGGACGTCTCCTTTGCTGCTGATGGCCCACAGAGGCACATGCTCCAATTTGCTCGCGGCCATGCAGGGCAGGATGGTGATTTCAGACAGCGGGATGGGAGGCACCTCCTTCCAGGGGCCAGTTGTTGTGAGTTTGCATTTTCTGGGAAAGGAACCAATCACAAATGTCAGCAAATGGGCTGAAATCTTGCACGAGTATTTCTGAAGATTGTGAGGACATATAACCCCTTGAGATACCTGGCCCAACGTCTACGCCTGACAAAGTCCTTCAGTGTCTTAGAGCCATGAAATGACCTGGATGACAAAGAAGTGCTGTATGAATATCCCGAAAAGACTGAACACACCCTGTCATTCAAGTGGAGTAAAAGGCAGGGTCACAATGTAGTCAGATCAGAGAAAACTTACGTTGGGAAATCAGCAGCATATTGCCAGCCCTCCTTGTCTGTTCCTCCGGAGACGTTGTAGTCGATGGTCCAGTCATTCACCTGTCAAAAGACATGGATGACGAAGAGGAAGAGGAGCTATGGCAGAGCACAGTGGACCATGATTACGGAACAGAGAGCAAAACAACGGCAAGATACATATCCACTGAATATAATCATTCCAGCGGATGTTCTGGCTAACGTCTGAATGGCTGAATGGGAGTACCGACCCAGGCCCACTGTGGGGAGGGGAGCTTGGTGTTCTCCTTAGTGCACTCCTGCAGTCCTGAGGCATCGCTCCACATGTAGCGGTCAGTGGGCAGACCCCTGCGGGGGGCGGGGAAACTGGTTACTTGGGTCGGAGGCCCCCGCAGCACAGCCCCCGCATGCCTTTCGCCCCGAGGACGGCACCTGTTGGTGTATCCTGTGACTGGGTTCCAGCGCTGATTCTCGTAGATGTATACGCTCTTTGTGTCCGTTTGCGTGTAGATGTTGTCTGTGCTGCTCGCCAGTCCTGCACACAACACACGTTTACTTGAGATCTGGTACCAAAATCTTGCATAGACCATTTTCTTTTTTAAGCACATCAGGAAGCAAGCTCTAGACACTACTGGCTACTTCACACCATTTGACATTAAAGCAGGGGTGGGGGACCTGAAGCACGGGGGGGTGGTGGAGGTGCAGGTTTTTGGGACGGCCTCTCAATCAGCCATTAATAAAGCAGTGGTTTTTCCTCAGCTCCTGTCCTGGAGACCCGCTCTTATTGTATATATATCTGATTAAGAGGTCATCCCAAAAACCCCCACACCCACACAGACCCTCAGGCTGCCCGCCCCTGCAATAAAGATTTCGAAGGAGAATTTACCCTGGAAGAAGCCGCCTCCATAGCCCCCAGTGTAGACCCAGGCGGTGTGGTCATACCCAATGCCCCACACCACGCCCAAACTGTTGCACTCTATGACGTGCAGATGCCCCCCGATCTGATGCCAGTACCTGATGCGCAGGACAGAACAATTTCCATGAACAGAACCCTAGGAACGCCAGGTCATGTGTCCACAATTGAGGACAAAATTTTAAGTAAATGAACTGCTACAGAATGAGGCAGAGTACTGAAAGACAGTCATGCTCATATCCTTCCGAATCTCTAGAGATTTCTCCTCTTGACAAGAGGAGCTTCATTTTTAGCGAAGCAACGATTACAAAATGTAGTTGTTTAAAAGCACCTATAGCAGTGGCAATAAATGAAAAACTGTATGAGGAAACTCCTGATGTGCCGTACATCTGATCGCAAGGCATGGGGTAGGGCGAGGCCTCCAGGCTGGGTGCGGGCTCACTGACAAAGACGTCCCCCTTGCAGGTGACAGACCATATGGCCTGTTTGGATGGGGGGCCCTGGATGCCCCTCGAGTCGCAGCAGGACACACTCAGGAGGGCGAGCTGCGGAATGGGGACACAACTGAAGGCCAACGTTGATCCAGAATGAGTGCACTATGATAGCAATACGTCAGCTCCGACAACAGGCTCCACAAATGAACTGTTAAGCTACTTTTAGTTACCGGTCACCGATATGTAACTCATGCAGCCTGTTAGGTTTCCAGTTTTACCCAGTCATGCATCTCCTGCTCTGTGGACACAGCCAGGCGGATGGGCCAGCGCTGTTTGGTTCTCTCCGGGGTGTAGATGGCGAAGGTGTGCTTGGAATCACTGAGCACCGGCACCAAAATGGTCACCTCGTTTATGAAGGTGTGCAGGTACTGCGAAGAAGCAGGGAGACACTGAAGGACGGCATCACCTGGCGGCTCAGGGAGCGGTCACACTAGCGTGAAAAAACTGTGTCGTCTTCGCAGCGTCGGGCGAAAGTGGCGTGGTAAAAGATGCGACGTTTTGTTTCAAGAGTGTTGGTTTAGTGATGTTAATAAGGAATAATGTTAATAAGGAAGTCACACATGGTTTGCCTTTAAGATGTATATTTGAAAACAACATACTAATATTTTGTCTTGTACCTCGCTAGTCAGCATTGGCGAAATTAGTAACATAATGAAATAAATTCACATTGCAATTATTAGCCTTCTGGGCTGGTAAGCTAACTATGAAGCGTATTGACCACCGATGTCGTAAAATGCACAGTGATATGTTTTCTAAACTAATCTCCTTTTAGGACAATTGCATAAGAAGATGGAGTTAAAGCCATATCAAGCATGGTTTTATGACTACGACAAATAACGCATCGGGCAGTAGGACAAAGAGCCAACCTTCTTCTCTTCATTAAAGGTGTAGTAGATGAAGATGATTCCCTCTTTGTTGCCGTCGGTGCCGCAGAACTGCTCCAGTGCAAAGTGGACATCTACCCACTTGTAGGGCTTCCAGTCTCTCCACCACTGCATGGTGCCCTTCTTCACCCAGACCGCCTACGTCACACACGCCGGGGGCAAACGCACTTAGTGACATGGCCGGCATACACGTGGGTGGTTGACCCAGCAGCCCGTGCTATGGGGAGGGTGGGTCGCTACCTGTTCCACCGCCTGCTCGTAATGCCTGAAGTTCTCCATCTCCCGCTTGGACCTCTCGCTGAGCTGCTCGAAGATCTGCTTGCGCCAGGCCGCTGTCTGCGCAGGGGACACGGACAAGGACATGGACTGTGCAGAGGAAACGCCTGAGGGACAGACAGACAGACAGAAAGTTCTTTTGAGTTCCTAAGGAGGCACAAGCCAAAGGGACTGGTGACACGTGGTAACACTGTAACCTGGTTTTGCATTCTGGGTCTTCATATTCCTAGAAGCAAATGACCAGCGAGAGCTCACTTCTGATGTATCAGAGTGTGCAGATATAATGTGCAGTACATCGCTGCTTATAGCTGGGTTTTGAGAGCCTGACACGATGCTGACCCGAGTTGAACCAGTTGAGCTGCGAGTGCGAGTCCACGGCACAGCTGCCCCCGTTGACCCATGCCCAGATGGGATGATCGTCGGCCCCGTACGGCTCGTCCAGGTTGTATGTGGCCACGGAGGACAGGCTGCAGCTATCACCAGGGTCGGAGGCCGGGCGGCCCCCAGCTAGGCGGCCCTGCGCCTCCTCCAGGTCGACGTTGCTCCAGTGGTGATCCGGCCTGCCCGACGGGCTGAGGGAGAGCACCACGGCAGGGGCCACCTTCACTTCCTGCTCCGTTTCGGCCTCCTCCTCCGGGATGGGGGCCACCGCTGTGCCCTCATGCTTCTCTGGCTGGCCTTCTCGGTCGGACACCAGCTCGGAGATGAAGCTGTCGCTGGTCACCTTCGGGAGGCGCCGCTTGGAAGCGTCAGCTTGCTCCTTGGCATCTGGATTCCCCCCCGTTGCCCCCTCTGGCTCCATGTCCATGTCACTGGTCACAGACCCCTGGTTCTGCACTGTCACCTCATTACTGAAGAAGCAGCCAGCACTGCAAGTGACCGAGAGAAGGTGCCCATTCAGAAATGGATCAGTACCGCCAACTGGATACTGGTGCATAACTGGTGCAAATTCCACAGTAAGATAACAGTCATAGAATAAATAAACCTTGGAATTTAGCAATTAGCATGTTTCGTGCCATTTTCTGGCAGGTGGGGCAAGGGAAGATGTTTCGAACTCAGAGCGTTGAAAGTTGGAACAAACAATAGACTTTACTGGAATTTCTTTTGTATCATTGGTAGCTATCAACAGCTAACAGCAACAGTCTTTTTGGAGAAATAATCACTTCTGAGCCACTGTGAACGGTAATGTAACTCTATGTGTTTTTTTGTCAGTACAGACAAGTCCCCTCAGAACCCCTACATCCAGCGCTCTTTACCGTGTATCCCATCATCTGAACCGTTTTTATTTCTTGTTCCATGCTGTTAAAAGACTGATAGTAAACTGAGGAAAGTGGTGGGCGGGGCTCTCTCTCCGTGACGGCACACCGTGATTTGGCTGATGGATTCAAAGTCCAAAGCAAGTGGGAGCTACGTTAATGACAGAAGGGGAAATTGTTCTGGAAAAAGGGCCTGATTTCCTGTTCAAGGCTAGAATTCCTGCCCCTTATTTGCTGCCAGGAACGTGTGTGTTTTCACTGGCCAATGCTGACTCGAAAAACGGCCTGAGCATATACGTCAGTATTTATTAATAGTTCGGTTGAGAAATGGTCATTTAAAACTGGGCACTGTATAATACAGATACGGCGCTGTGGCACCGTGAGGCGACCCGGCGGACCGTGGCACCTGGCCAGGCTGCCGGCGCTGGACCTGGAGCTGGACCGGTCCCCGTCCCGGAGCGATGTCAGCGCCTTCCATGCCTTTCCACTGAGCTCGCTGGAGGTGACGCCCTGCCGGAAGTACACGGCCCGATCCTCCGAGCTGATACCCCACACCTGGAACACAGAGGAGCGTTTGGGGAGACGGCAGGGCCAAGCAGGGGCTTTTATTTCACACATACAGGTAGCGAGTCACTGGGGCTGCTTTTAGTGGGGGTGCCTGGAGCCTATCCCAGGCAGCACAGGACACATGGCTGGGGTACCAGGCCACGTCTGACCACACAAAACTACACACCGCGGGCAATTCAGAGACGCCACGGACATGTTCGGCAGCGTGTTTTCAACGGTAAGAGAAAACTGGAGTACCTGGACAAACTTGTACGAGAGAGAAAGAACGTTCAACCGCCAGATAAATAGCATGGATGGGATTCAAACTCACAACACTGGAAGTGTGAAGCAAGAGTGCAAACTCAAGGCGCATATGAAGTTCTCTATTTTCACTGAAGAAAAGTATTAGTGAAAAAAGGGCTGAAGGCCGTGAAGTGTGACTAGCCTTTGCCTCCTAAGAAGGACAACTTATGTGCTGATGGTACATGAGCCCTTGGGCTGGAGAGTTCAGGGAAAGCAGGCGTTTCTGACTGGAAATCATTCTGCTTGTGGATTGTTTGGTTCAGACACTCTGGGCACTTTTCCACCGCACCAGGAACCGTACTTTTGGTGTTTCAAGAAAGTTCTAAAGGTACCGTACTTCAAGGTGTGGGTTTTGCACCGGCATAAAAACTGGTACCAACACCAGTAAGCAAGATGGAGATCAGACTTCAGACCATCATACTACACGAACATTATAGTGTAGGAGGTTAAGGTTTCGCTAAAACATTTTTACTCTGTCACAAGAAAAAAAAACTTAGCGAGCTTTGCAATTTTAATGAATATTCCTCTTCAAGATTATCAAGTAAATGTTTCAAAAATCAGTTTAACATTTACCTCCGCTGCTTTTGCATCAGTGCTGCATGCATTCTCTGAGACAATCATAATCAAAATCACAACACACTTATTACAATAATATCACATCACCGCATTTGGAATTTTTCAAATACCGTGCTGTCTAGCATATTATAGAAAATACTTTTTAAAATTTCTTGTCAGGTCATTCTGATCTTATTGTATCTGTTCTTTCGACCAGATCGCACTGTTTTTTAAACTTCATTTGTTGTTGTTTTCTAACTTTTTTCAAGACGACCGTTTGCATTGTGTTTCAGCGGCAGGCTATTTGCATAACCAATTGAAAAAGAAAGTCCCACCCTAAGAGTAAGCAACAAAAAAGCACCCCAGCTGGTTTGGCAATTTAGGTACTGGAACCTTTGGTACTGGTACTCTAACAGAAGTCAATGGATCAATGCATTAGCATTCGCAATAAATACCCAGCAGGCTCTGTGAGATCAAAGTATGGGTTTTGGTGGAGGTGTGTGTGTGTGTGTGTGTGTTTGTGTGTGTGTGTGTGTGTGTGGTGTGTGTGTGTGTGTGTGTGTGTGTGTGGGGACGCTAGACCGGGGGTTCCGTATCACTTGCCACGCCTGCTTTTCAGAAATACACACCTGGTCATGTGAAACTGACAGACATACTAAGTGTGTGACATTTAAAAACAAAAAAAACAAATAAGTTGCAGAAAATAAGTGAGAGACTGGGAGGGACATACTGATAGTGGGGGGGTTATGCAAGGCCCAAAAAAGAAAAACATGCAGCCATGTGACTAGTGCCTGCCTTATTTAGCATGGGGGTCTCCCCAGAGTGAAACCATATTCAATTATCTTCTGCAAAATGCCTTCAGACAAATCCCAGTAATTTGCTGTAAAGTCTCTTTAGTCAATGGTTTTGTATAAAAATTAAAATCTAAGGAGACCCATTCCCGTACCTGGTCATTGACACCAACATCTATCATCACCATTTCTCCCACCATGGAAATCCAGCCTGAACCACAGGGATTGTGAGAGTTTATGCCCCGTCGGAACCAAACCTGATATATAAAGGAGGGAAAAGGAAAAGAGAAAAAAAGAAACATTGAAAACCACAAACAGTGCGATTAACATTACGAGGTTTATGTTTAACAGCAATGCAAATAATAGCAGTGCTTGTTGTTTTGCAAAACAAATATCATATAACAACGCCAATCATTTAAAGAAAGTAATTCTGTAGGATACTTATTTTTATTACGGGGTGAATTTTGGATAAAACAAGGAGCTAGAGAGAGTGTGCATGGGGGTGTATTTGCAAACAGACGAGAGTGACTCTGAACGCACACTTGCCTTGCGATCCTTCGTGACAGCCCATACCACATTGATGCCCACAGCTACGTGGATGGCACCGAACTCAGGGCTGGGGGATTGCACTACCGCCCAGGAGGTTCCTGCAGTTTCCAAGCGATGTGGCAGGTGTTAAGTCAGACACCCGACCCAAAAAAAGAACACACCACTGAACTCGTAACACTGTCACTATACAGTCAGCATGTAAATCAGTGCTGAAGAACTGAACTGGGCTTACAGCTTCAGGCTGCTGGCCTAATTCCCAGCAGGGGCCTGCGGTCAAACCACGAAGCAACGTACTTAACGTTCATTATTTAAGCCAAAAATAATACTTGTCTGGACGTGTAACCACTACAAGCCAACGGGGAAGAGTACCTACCACAGAAATAACATGAGCTTAGCGGGCAAAGCGCTAGAGAAACAGTTTTCAAATACCTTTACGTTTACATATTTGGAAGCGTTTATCCAGTGTTAGCAATCATTTATATATATATTTGCCAGTGTTTGTACAAAGTCACATACAAGTGCGGAAGAGAACACATAGCAAGCGTGCAGCTGTCAAGGTATTTAGCCTAAACTTCCAGTGACTGACCTGACGAAAGGGAAAGATAGCTGGGGTAAATAAGAAACACTGGCTAAACCTTGCATTTGTATATATTTCCAATAAATACATGGATTAATCCCTATAGCTACACATGGACATGCTAAGTATGGCAAAGAACCATGGCTTACTGCCTGAGGTAAGGGGATTTTGGGCAGCCGTGGAGCACACGGGTGCTAGCTGTCCGGAGCGACTGACCTTTGGGACAGTCCCTCCCGATGCCCTCCCGGACCAGGAGGTGACCCTCCCACATGACAGCCCACACCAGGTCCCCTGGGCCACAGCTGATCTGCACCACTTCCCCTGGGCACTGCACCTCCACCCAGGCTGAGCCCTCAGGGTTTTGGTGGTGAATGCCCTCCCTAAACCAGACCTGTTGCAACCCACACACAAACACACGAGTAAGACGAGTAAACCCAATAAGAGAAAAGGATTTTTAGTGGCTTCTAGTGGCAAAATTATGAAACTACAAGGAAGTCGGTGAAAAGCTGCGTACCTTCCCCTGCAGAGTGACTGCCCACAGCGAGATCTGACCCATGGGCTCCTCGGTGATCTCCCAACCCCCACAACTGATGTCACTGAACGGGTCTGGGAGCGACCCGGGTAGTTCTGAGGAGACCTGCTCAGATACCAGATGGGACCAAAAAAAGTACAGTCAAACATAGCGATCCCATATACAGAGGTCATATAACCATGACCGATAAGACGACAACCTGCCTTATACTAGAATTAAGAAGTGGTGGATTTATGCAAAGCTACCTCTCGGACCCTCACCTTGGCCCAGGTGTCCCGTGCCTTGTACCTCCTGAAGCGGATCCATCGCCGGCGACGGACGCAGGAGTTCCACTTCTTGTCTTTGGTGTAGCTGGCTGGAAAATCGATGGCGTACGTCCAGCCCTGGTCACAAAATCAGCCGCTTAAAAAACAGCAGCTTGTTAATGTCACTAACCAGGCTTCCTGCCAGCTAAACTTAACCTGCAATTTACGATTTGAATTAAAAAAAAAAAAAAAAAAGAATTTTCTCGTGGAGAATGATATAATGCTGGACAATCACAGAGGATAGTAAAAATGTCCATAATTACATCTACGACTTCTCATACTTCTGTCATTTTCTGTTGTTATAGTTTAAAATGTTTATAGTGTAGGAATTGCATACAACCACACTGGCTTACTGGAACCAAAACAAATTAAAGGAAAGATGTTTCTGAACTCTTCTACGAGGGACATAGGGGAAGCCTGGTATTGGACAGAGCCACCGTCAGCCCCCCAAAAACGGGCCTTAAAGCAGTAGCATATTCGCTTCTATCAGACTGGTGAGGCCTAACATTTCTTTCCATTCCAGTAGACACCAAGGCCTTTTGTCACGCGCCTTCCCATCCCCCAAATGACAGACAACAAACCGGACTGCAGCCTTAGTGTAGAGTAGAGATGGCACTGATCCAAACTTAAAGGACAGGCTGTCCAGTAATTGACCGTGACGACTGCCACCGTGCAGCTGCTGGCCTGCTCCACTTACCGCTTTCTCAGTGGCTTCCCCGCCGAAGTTCTCGTCCACATACCAGTCCGCCTCCCACTCCCAGTTGTCTGAGGGCAGCTGGAAGCTGTCCAGCGGCTGGTGCTTCAGGCCCGTCACATCGCTCCACTGCCAGCGGTCACTGGGCAGCAGCCGGTCTGAGAAGCCGTCCATGGGGTTCCATCGCTGGAGAATACCAACAGGAGAAGGCACAGTGGTTCCCGGTCTAACTTAAGTCTGTCTATTTGTCTGGCATGTGTCTTAAGGCTGCAGTCAGGGCAGAAAGGACCAATCAAAGGAGCAGGGCACGTCGAACGCAGGCCAACCAGCCAACCAGCATGCACCTCCAACCAGAAAACCCTGCGCTGAATCAGCTGACACACTTCAACTGATGCAAGCTCCCAGCTTGCGAAAGAAGCAGTCAGTCTCATGAAAATGAAACTCAGAAATGCTTTCAGAGTCTGAGCGGAGCAAACGTCAAGACAAGACAAGCACTTCCAACACCTAATTCTTCAATAAAAAGCTTCCCGACCACAAGAGCAGCAGGATAAACAGCAAATTACATAAATATGTTGCAACACAAAAGCTTACCCTGGACACAAAACAGACTTACACAAAAGCTAAGCAAGCAGACACAACATGTACGTACTTGCTATTTCATAAGTCATATAGATTTATTAGAATGAAACTGAAAGTTCTGCCATTTTAGCACAATGGGAATGACATGGGGATAAGCTTAGAGATGTGATTTTAACTTGTATAAAGAGGCAGCATGGCTGACAGAGGATCAGCCCACTTCTCCATAAGCCTGACACAGTGCGTCCAGCCAAAAGCACCTGGTTCTCATACGTCTCCTCCTGGTAGCGGATGGGCACGTCGCTGGCGTAGACGTTCAGGTAGATCTGGTGGTCACAGGCAATGGCCCAGCAACACTGCTGTGTGGCGGTGATGCGCTTGATCTCCAGCTGAGCATCCTTGCACAGGTCCCACTGCTGGCTTGTGGGGGACAGGCTATATACCCTGCCGAACACGTCCACTGCCCACAGGAGGGAGCTAGGCATGGTGCACCCTGTCAAAGAGCAAGCAAGGGGCCGTCAGCCAAAAGCTACAACAGGCATAGCTAAAAGAGCCTTTTCCTAAAGGATTACGTAACATGACCCTATTACCACTATCATCATCGAGATCACCAAGTTCTCCAATGCCTTATAAGCCAGGGGTTTCAACAGAAAAACTCATGACAGCGCCATCCCAGTTGGACCTTAACATAAGTTTTACCTTAATGTCAGGTCCTGAAGGCTAACTGACCAACTTTAACATGGCAGTCTTATTACAATGTCGTGCCTCATTAGCAGCACACTGCAGCTAATGATGCTGTAAGAAAAACACACCTTTCTGTCACATTACATAGTACATGGAGAGTGTTTTTAATCTCTGGGGGTAGAAAATTATGTTCAGAAGTAGAGCTAAGCAACATATTTACACATAAAACTTATCATCATTTAAAATGTAAATTAGAGAATGAGAAAATTTGTGAAACTGTCGATGCGGAACATTGATAGCACACATCAGCCTGTCACATCACAGAAACAAACGCAATTCCAACCAATCATATGGCAGTCTTTTAGGAACGGACAACCTATAACCAACAAATGCACAGCAAGGTTTGTTGAGTTAGTAGAGCACGCGGATGCTGCTGTTTTGGTAATAGCATGGAAGAGATAAGTGCCCTTCAAAGTGTCACTGGCAAAGGTGGCAGGTCAGCATCATCTTCTTTTTTTTTTTTCTTAAAAGACATATTGTGGATCAACAAGGTAAGAAGACGTCAGTAGAGTAGTGGTGTTTTTTCCCAAGTCTGACATGCAACAGGCTGTGTACTGTCACCTCTGCCGAAAATTTGTGGCAATTAAAACTGGAAATACTGCCAAGTTATTTCACCATTTGGTACTTTCAATCAGGGGAAATACGTTTGGTTAAAAAAATGGGACATAGCATTTAATTTTTCATTACGGGACAGGTGACAAGACTACCAGCAATTTTAGCTGAGCCTAAAGAGAGCAAGATGGATCTTACAGAAGTCTCACTGTCTCACTGCAGGTAGGAACAGTTCTGCAAATTACTGTAAGACCAACAACTTATTTTCTTCACTACCAAGTACCACAGATCTAGGCGCAAAATCACACCTATAATTGGCATTTAATATATCAAAATTGCATTACATGACCAAAAATGATTTCCAGGACAGATAATTCATTGCATGCAAAGTGAAAATCTTTTCCTCTGAGGAAGAACTGCAGTAATTTCCAAATAGATAACCATGCTTTATAATATTCACACCACACCAACTGTTCTGTGGAATAAAAACAGTCAATGTTGTTTGAACATGAAAAGCGCAGAAATATAATGTAAGCAGAGCTAATAACCTTCCATAGAAACCGGTGCAGCAACTGGACAAAGTGAAGACTTCAAGGACTTTAACTATTTTTCAGATAGATGTGCATGTACCTGTAAGGAAGCTTCTGTTTCTCGCTGCAGGGCACAAACATGCACACGCAATCACAACCTACTGTCAATTTAGACGTGCCAATGCATCAAAGAGCACAGCCCCAAACTGCCAGAGTATTTGGAGGTAACACGAAGCAAGGAGTGAATATAGAAAATAAAATGCAGATTACTGCCTGCACAGTGCTACTGGATACAGGCCTCACATCAGAAATCCTGCTCCAGCCAAGAGCACGTCTAACACGGGACCCGTATCTGATATAGCCATGTATAGAAGGACACTTTAAACAATAAACTGATAACAATTCAATGACACATTATACTTGTAAAATTATATCTGTTAAGAAGAGTTACAGATATACAGTTAAAGCTGAAAAGTGCATTTGACTGTTGTTACACATTCTATATGTAATATACATAGCTGTGTGTCGACGGCATTTGCACATGCATCATGATTTGTTCACTTCATTCAGAAGCAGTGGCTGTTACAGTGCCTACAGAACATAAACCTCAGAGGAAATGGCGACAAAAGAATAATTTAGCCAAGAAAAGGCAACTGGTTCTTTAACCATTTAGCTCATCGACTGTGGGCTAGAAGTAAAAGCCTGAAGCAGAGTTGAGGTTTTAGTGTTAATTTCGGCGACAAAAACGATAATGAAAATTTTTGACAAAATTTGACATAATTTTTAATGCCAAAAACAATTGTCGAAATGTACTAACCCTTTTGTTAAATATAAAAAGAGACTGGTGTTTCTTTATTATAATATTAATGAAGATGCATCATGTGCAAGTATTTAGAGACTAAATTTTGGTTTTATTTGTATTTTATTCATATAAAGCTATTTTAGAACTTGTGCGTTATTTTTGGGCAGCTACTACACTGGATTAGTTATTAGTAAAAGGCACAAACGCGACATCTCCGCTCATTTACATCTATGTTAAGTATAAAACCAGGCAGTGGAGTAAACACTGTACCTTTAAGTCTTCTTTCTGCTTAAGAGAATAAATTGCCTGTACCCTGGTTAAAACTTTATCTAGCTCATATGAACGGTTTAAGTCTCATACTACTACATGTGGATGTTGTATCACAGACAACACAAAAAGTTCCCTGATGAGAAATGAGAAGCAGCAGCATTACCAGTCATACCATGTTATGGTAAACCGAGGTGCAACAGACACAGGAGAGGTGAAGCCTGGGGATAGAGAGACACATAACCAAACCCCTTCTAAGACTATACAAACCTCTGTGCTTCACAGTTCATGGTTGCACTAGGTTTTAACTGCATGTGACGCAGGGAGAGTGTATTGCCAGTATTAAGCAGTTTTACACACGATTATGAAATATATTCATCTTCTCATGGCATAACGTAGATTCCCATGCATCAGCACAATCACTCATCTACTGTTGGGAGGCTTAGAGAATCCTATAGACTATAGATTTTATTTGCAATGACCTGTTTGGTTAATTTAATCTGGGACACCAGTTCCACTATCCAATTTTTTTTCTCCCCCCATGAGTATCAATTAACACCAATGAGAAAGAATAATGGGCACATTATCAGTGTCCCAATTAAGCTTTTTCTATTAGCAGTAACTTGTGACACAAACGTAGGTGGAGAAGCTAAAAACATGAAGGAATCAGACAGAAAGCAGGCGTGACATACAAACAACCATAAGCTACAGCATGACGTTATTATTAGCGATCCATAATATCAAACTATATTAGATAAGTAGCCCAGTGTCGAACACTGACGGTGACTAACTGGCGGTTTTCACCTTTGTCAGGAAAATACGCTTCAAAAATGCCTATTATAGCGCAGTGTTTCACAAATATTGCCCGTTGCAGTAATAGTGTTTTCACCATTCAAGCTGGCTGGGTAGTTTAATGTTGTATTTTTATACATATTTATTACTAGCTGCACTGTGTCCATCTGAAGTACAAAGGGTAGAATACATTGCTGTAGTACTTTAGTCTGGATTCAAATATGGTTTGGAGTCTATATATGAATGGAGTTGGTCTTGTCATGAACTCGGATTGTCTGCAGCCTGGATGCAGCTTCAGCACCCTCTCCAAATTCCTATATTAACTTCAATGTGTTTTTGAATGTTGTGTATGCACCCATTCATCATGTCTACCAAGTCAATTATCTGGTTTGCGTACATCAACCATAAGATGTTTCTGTGCAAGACATCCAGTAAAAAGAAACACACCTAGGAATGCAAAGAGTGTAAAGCATCGCTAACTGTGAGGTGGCTGGTATGACTTCCAATTTGTACTGCCCCATTGATAAATGTCATAGATAAATTCCCAAAAATGTATTAGCTTCAAACTGCACAAGCCTAGGTCAGTTATTGAATGGACTCCTGACACACTAAATAATCAAGAAGACAAAGCCTTTGAATGTGACAGGGAATTATTGTGCATGTGCAACATTCACATCTTTGGGCGTTTTTCTATCGCACCGGGTACTGTACTTCTGGTACTTCGAGAAAGTATCCAAAGTACGGTACTTCAAAGTGTAAGAACTAGTACCGGTGCTTTATGACATTACAACGCGAGGCGGGGTGTTTTGCACTAAATTTGAAAAATGGCTGTAGTAAGCTTGGACGATGTGCGATATTAATGGCATCATCACATCGTTATGACATTTAATTCTTCCACGGCTAATAAGCTAAATTAAGATCGGGCTTTTTCTTACTTTCAATACTGTATACGGACATTATAGCGCAGTGAGTTTGTTTTGCTAAAACATTTTTACTCTCATACAAAAACATTAGCTAGCTTTGCCATTTTAATTATAATAATAATAATAATAATAATTATAATTGATACTTTATTAATCCCCGTAGGGAAATTGTCTTTACGCCTCCCACAACTTGCTCTTTTTTCATAGAGGAAGTTGTCTGCGAAGGGCTGCCACCCGTAGCAGTGCCCAGGGAGCTGGGAGTTAAGGGCCTTGCTCAAGGACCCACAGGCTGAGGCTGGGTTTGAACCTGCGACCTTCTGATTACAGGCACACAGAGCCACACGCTGCCCCCCAATTATTCTTCCTTTTATAGATTATCTAATATATATTTTTAGATCAGTGTAAAGTTTACCTTTTGCATGAGCTCTGCATGTGTTCTCCGAAACAATGATTTTCATCCTTGCTGTTTAAAAGCAGTTAGGACCGCATGCTACATACGTTATATGTGTGCTGTCCAAGTATATTAAACAAAATACTTTAAAAATTTCTTCTCATGCAATTCTGATCTTTTTGTTATATCTGCTCTTTCGACCAGATCATAATTAAACAAAGTAACAAAAATATTTATATATTATATATATTGTTGTTTTCGGAGGTAACTGTTATAAATGTGGCAAAAGACAAAGAAAGCATTTTAAGTCCCGCCTCTAAGTATCGAAGTAACAAAGAAGTGCCCCAGCTGGTTTGGTACCGGTGCCCGACCGGAAGTCAGTGGAAAAGGGAGAGTGCCAAAAGTGCCGTACTTGGTGCGGTAGAAAAGCACCCTTTGATCTGACTTATCTTTTTTTAAACAACTGTATAAAAAGTCTGTTCAGCAACTGACTATGTTCAACACTTGTCCCTGGTCTCTTGCTCAAGAACCTAATGATGGTGTGATTGATTTGCTGGGAGTGGAATCAAACCAGTAATTTTTCAGACACTGAAAAAAATATCAATGATGTTATGTTTGCTGATGGTAGCAGCTAGCTAGACAGTTGTAAAAAAAAAATTACCCCATCATAAAGGGATCCCACTGTGTACCTTTAAGACATAAAATGCTAACAGTTCTTATATTTCTGAAAAGCAACACGTCATTGTTGTAGTGTGAGGAGTGTCAATCATATCACATATAGTGTTACTTAGGTGTGTGTGCACTTTATGTTTAGCTACATTGTGTTACGAATAATAAAAGTCTGTTAAATAAAAATACATTTTAAAGAAACTTTGTATTATTTTTTGCATATTCTTTGGTTCCAGAATCAATTCTGAACTTGAATTTATTATGTTTTTCAGCTACCCAGCTCCGGTAATGAACTCAAGTTTCATCTTAGATTTGCTCTCCTGTTGAACACAGTCTTGAGTTGAACTAGATTTGTTATTTGTGACACATACAGCCTTGAGTTGGACTCGACTAGGGCGAACCTGAACACAACACTTGTAGAATAATATAGCAGATGATAATTTCTGTCAGCCTGGGGGACGGGGGGAGCACTTTTCCTTACTGTCAAGGCCCCCTCTCCCCCTCTGTGGGGGGCCTTGCCCAATAATAGTTCAAGTCCTGTTTTCTATAAGGTAAACATTTAAATTACTGGGCAAGCAATCCATATTTTAATGTTAAAATTGATTTTCAAAATGAAAACATTCAGATCAAAAGAATCGATATTTCAGTATCAATTCACGCATCCCTAAAGCATGCTTCTTCAAGCACGACTACCAAGGAGGTATTCCAGAAAGTGTGTTTGGGTTTAAACCTTAAGTCTGACATGGCAATAAAGTTTGCTTTATATTTGAAATTCAGTTTTCCAGCTGAAATTTCTTTCAACAAAAACAAGTAACACCCCTTAATTCCCCAAATACCTTTATGGGTGAATTTTAATTGACACTTCTATGCTCGCATGCTCACTTCCCATTCAATAGCTGTTCACTTACAGTCACTGGTGGTGAGTGGCCACAGTGCAAATATGTAAAACAATACACAGTCTCAAAGGTAAATGATATGCTTTGCCCCCTATGGTCTCATGCTTAAGGGCACGCCTTACTGCAGATGTCTGGCATTTCAATTAACAGTTATTAGCCCATTAATTTGACCCTTTGTACTTTGAACTGACACAGTGAAATTATTAATCGCAACACAAAAGCATTGTGAGAACTTGCAAAAGGACTCATAATTTTTTTCTGTTTTTGTGGGGAAAGGGGGTTGAATGACTCAATATTATTTACCTCCCTACTGCTATTCGTCAGTCAATCTTAGTCTCAGACTTCAAAATCAAGCTAAAATCCTTCTTTATTTGCTTGAGCGTATAACCTTATTATCATATCTGTAATATGTTTTCCCGATTTATCTGTTTATTCTAGCTAAGTATCTTTGAGATCTTGAAAAATGCTATATAAAAAAAATGAACTCTTACTATGTATTCTGATTTTTTTTTAATTTAAATATCAAATATTATCCATCCATCCATTTTCCAAACCACTTATCCAACTGGGTCGCGGGGGTCCGTAGCCTATCCCGGAAGCAATGGGCATGAGGCAGGGAACAACCCAGGATGGGGGGCCAGCCCATCGCAGGGCACACTCACACACCATCCACGCACACATGCACTCCTATGGGCAACTCCAATTAGCCTCAGCATGTTTTTGGACTGTGGGGGGAAACCAGAGTACCCGCAGGAAACCCCACGACGACATGGGGAGAACCTGCAAACTCCACACACATGTGACCCAGGCGGAGACTCCAACCCGGGTCCCAGAGGTGTGAGGCAACAGCGCTAACCACTGCACCACCATGCCGCCCCTGTCAAATATTATTTCTTCAGATATTGCCCAGCCCTAGTGTCTAGTACTCAGTCTAAACGGGCTTTTCCACTGTCACCAAGAACCAAGCCGTACCCAAGCTGTATCCAAGCTGATATGGCCCGGCTTACTAGCAGGCCCAAAGCGTAACCAAACAGAAATGGTTGCATCACCACCACTCGATTTGTCGTAATGCACAGAGATTCCTGTGTTTTGCGTCAATTTGCATGAATTATCTGAAGGAAAAAAGGGCATATTCTATAAATAATTCATTATTAGTAGAACCGCACTTTGTGATGTATTTGTGCATTCCCAAAAACTTGGAACTTGAAAATTTCCTGCCAACTACTTAAAAAAGTGCTATAGAACAGCTGCATGGAATGGATTCATAATGCAAATGTACGCAAGTCAATGCTAAATCTGTTAGCGTTTGATGCTAACGTAAGACAGCGATTCTTACTGGCCTGCTAGCAGAAATTAGCACACAGTAAATCATGGTATACACCATGTGAAGAGCAAATAAGCGACTCTTCGGTTTTACATCACTGTCGCTCTCCAAAGCCGCCAACGCCTTTCCCAAGCCGACCCTTCTGCAGGGAAACCGAAGCGAGCTGGGGCCGCACCGTAACCATCTTCGCGGTACGCCTCGGGTTCGGGTCGGTTCCTGAATGCCAGTGGAAAAGCGCCATATAGGCCTACAGTTCAAATATGGCAATGAAAAGTACCTTTGGTACCAGTGTGTGGCTCTGCGGGTAGGGACTGTGTATGCATGATAGGAAGGTCATCAGTTCAAATCCTGTGGTCACTTTTGGGCCCTTGTGCAAGACCTTTAACCCAAATTGCTCGAGGGAGTGGCTGACCCTGCCTTCTCAATTGAATGTCACTTTGTATAACAGCATCTACTAAATAAATAAATGCAAATGTCAAGGAACAACTGGGCCAGGAGACAAAAGTCAAAGCATGGGCAACAAACACACAGAGAGCCAAGTCTGTGCAAATGAAAGCTGAAATGCTGGGAATTAACTAGACAATCTGAAATTTGCCATCCATATGGTAAATGGAAAACTATGAGGACACAGTTTCAAAGCAAAAATTTCACATGTACATAAATGTGTTACTATTCAAACACTGCAATTATGAGAAAAAGATGCATCTAATAATCTTATGCTCATAATACTTCGTTTAAATCAGAAAACAGAAAATATTTCTTTGTTTTTCTTCATTGGAAACATTTTATATGTTTGGCCAGAACTAAATTAGAGCAGAATAGCACTTACTAAACACCCAAAACTAGTAAAATTAGTATTTATGACTACCTCTAATTGTTTTTTTTTTTTCTGATATGTTAATATTACAGGTCTCATGGTAGTTCTGTTGTCCCTGATATTGTTCTCATATTTCCCTGCTCTAGTTACACAAGCTCATTTCTGCATCATCACACTGTGCATCCCGCTGGCCTCCATCCTACTGCTGGCACTATGTAATGAATCCCACAATCAAAGGAGGTGATAAAGTGCAACTTGACTGAGAAAACGTGCAGCAACTCGGAGAAACTGTGCATTCCCTTTTTCCTGTTAAAAGGACAAACACTATTTGTTGTCTTTTCATTTAAATTGATGTTGAAAACAAATATGCATAATACACATGCTTTTTTCAAAGAAAAATCAAGATGGTACTGGAGCATGAACATCTGTCCAGAAACAGATTTGTGAACACATCTGTCCTCATACATATTACATACGTGTGTAGATGGAAAGATGTAATATGATCGTACTGCTGTCATTAACACATCAGCTGGAATGATAGCCAAAAAAAATCTTGTAGGAATGTATGAGATATACTAACTACAATACTCTTATACTGATGAAATAATCATAAGCTGAACATTGCTGCATTGATGCACTGTGTTCAAAGCACTTAGGCTGAATGTGGCTTTTACCTTACATTTACCTTTTACCTGAGGGAACCTGACCCCTCCCCCCCCCCCCCAAAAAAAAGAAAGAAACTGTATCTAATGAGGTTCAGAGCATGTAGCAGGAAAGCTAATCACAAGTGCTCTTCCATGAGTCATGGAACTTTGTTATGCTTCACATCTATGATTGTTTATACACTGCTGGTACTTCTGGATCAAGAATGAGTCCATAGCAACCTTCTTAGCAGTTCAACTGTGCGGAGGCAAATTATTGCAACTATGTCAGCAACACATCATCTGCAACCAAACACAGCCAAAACCACCTTAGGCATGAAGCGAAGTCTTGTGAAAATCACCTTCAGTGAATGTTAGTAAGAAGGAAGTTACAGAACAAATTTATCACCTAGTATCCTAGCCAGTCCATCATCACAGCCAATTACCTGAAGATAACATTATCAACTGGGATCAAACCTAACAAGAACCTCACCTTCTCCCAATACGTATCTGCAGTCCCTTATACTTACAATACACAATATCTGTCAGAGTTGCTCATACTACACAAAGCTGCAGCAGCTGGTCTAGGCTATGAGCCATCTCCTCTCCTGACAACCCGTCTCAAACCAAATCTTCCAAATTAATCTAAATATTACTGCATGGCAATCATGGTCTCCACATACATCTATCCTCTCCTGATATCCCGTCATTGCCTGCCATCTGCAGTTTGAAGCTCAAGATTGTGGTACCAGCACAAAGTTCAGCCTGGGCAGCAGTACCAGCTATCTAAAATATTTCAATCCAATAACCTGTCAAGGCTGGTAATGTTCCCTCTAATGTTTTCAAACTTGGTCTGTGTGAAAGAACAAGCTTCCCTTGAGCTTCAAGATTCAAAATACATCCCTTCTGAATGTAATTAGCCGTCAACTGCCAAGCATATGCTAACAGCATTCAGGAGGCTGCTCTGTTTTTCTCGATGAACCACGCATGGAACAACATTATTGTGGAGTGATATCTTTATGTACCATTTTACTCCATTTAATGTTTATTTGCATTTAATGTTTATTAAACTGCAAAATAAAACGCCATCTCATAGTAACAGTTACAATTTCTTCTCATCAACACACATTGGTATTCCTTCCATCAGATGGCTCAGCTGAAGCAAGATATCAACTTGCCATTATACAGCATTTTGTCCCCTTGATGGATCATATATTCCTTACTGCAATCATTCCAACACTGTTTCGACTGCCATCATACAAAACAGATCATAACTTCTCCCTGTCCTGATAACCCTTAATATCGGCGATGTGTTGCCCATTTACCAAGGACACCAAATGCTGTATACTCTTAAAAGCTCTTGAAACTCGACTTTATGCATGACTAAGCTCAAAACCAAAGGCATGGTTTTCAAGGAACCTTCAGGAGAAGCACCTACAATAACATAGGTTAAGGAATGCTGGTGGGAAATGACACATGTAGTGCAGAATACTATGGAGTATCTTCATCAGACAATCTACCTCATTCCCTACGTTGCCCAGACTGCCAGTTGGGGGGAAAGCAATCAAAAATAGAGAAACCGACTGCCTTTCTCTTCAAGGGGAGGACTGATGAGTGAAGGAACGTAGTTAAGTAGAGATACAAACAATGCATCCCTGAATCACCATCTTCTCCTCTGCCCAAACTCTTGAAACCAATGAGGACATGATAGGATTACAGTCATGGGATGTTACAGGTCACTGGAATGTCTCATTATCTGCAGACTCTATCTGGAGTTTTAGCTGCACAACCATACCGGGCCGTTCCATATGTGTACAGACTGCATGGAACACCCACATACATATGTGTATATATGACAGGTATCAAATGATGCCCAGCTAAGGATTAACAGGTTAGGACATACCAATAATGCATTTTCAGAGGATATACATGAACAGCTACGAGGATATAACGTGCTAGATACGTTAAGGTAAAATACACACGCATTAACCGCAAAATAAACGAAAGCAAAGAAAAACACACAACTGCAGTAACTTCTGTTACATCTCAGGTAAGTTCTGACACATCCCAACCCCATCGGTGTCATCGCTTAAATTAGAAACAAACATGGCTTCAGCTCAAAACAGTGGTTTCCCTATATTTTATCAGTAGCTAAAATTAAATACCTGGCTAACTAACAGGCTATTTACCTTGCAGTCCTTCGACGTGTAGTCTGCACTAGCTAAAAATTTAAATGCATTTTCTGGTGGCAAAATTTTAAAGAAACATAAATTAGAGATGCATTATTCTAGTGAAATATCTTCTTCATTCTACATATAGCGGGCATACACAAACGTAAATTAAAATATAGCCAGCTAGCTGTCCGGCTAAATTGTAATAGCTGGACTCGAAAAATCGATTTTTGTCGTCGTTCCCCTTCCAAATGGTCTTAATAACGTCGGTTAAAATGGAAGGACGAAACCAGCAGCGCGCAACATACCTTCCTTTGTCCTTCATACAAAAGTACGGGTGATTAAAATGAGAATTTCGCAGTAGCCCTTTCGCCCTGTCTTCAGCACTACTGTAGAACCACATTCAATATTTACGCCGAGTCCAGGGTTACCAGAAAGAGTGTGAGACTTAAGCAGACGCGTCACCAACAACCCAACAGTGGCACCTTAATGTCACAGAATATCAAAATAAAAGCCTAATAATAAAAGCTCATCCCTTTTACTTTTTCTACAGTTCCTTATAATTAAGGCACGGAGTGCTAAGTGCAATTGACTTTTAAGAGCATACGACTTTACATTTTTTTTAATACTTTCGTAGAATTGTAATACACGAGACAGGCTATATGACAGCTTATATTCTTAAAGCCAGATCTGGCACCCACTTCTTTTGCATCCACAACAGGAAGTTGCGCAATTAACATATATTGGCTGGCTCACGTAAAACTCTTTTCAACCGGCTTATCGTACTGCCGCCCGAGTCAGGATCTGCTTTCAAACCTGTACTTATAATTACCTCCTCTGGGCCCTTCCATATCCATTTTATATGGTGGTTCTTCAAAGCTGATACTTAGACTAAAGTACTTCGCAATCGTGTGGTTCTAACGCGTCAAAATATATGTAGCGCGGCATCACTTATCATTACGTATAAAACATCCAGTCATGCCTTGTCTTGTTTTTGTCAGTGACACGTGTTTGTGGCCGCCGATGCACTGGCATCGAGTCCAGGACATTCCTCTACGTTGTTCTCCATACCCCCCGCCATGACGCTGTATTGGATAAGCGATTAGAAGACGGATGGAAGGCAGCTGAATTTAATTTCATTTTATTTCAAATGGATGTTTTATTAGGATTAATCTACTACATGTAATATAACACATATCCCAAACGTATCTATGCCAGTGTGTTTCCCTGTGTTATGTTGTCTTTGATAGAATGCAGCCTTTCGGTGGCCCTGAACTGGATGAGCTGCAAATGGTACGACGCACAGGGCGTCGTGAGGTCCGATCAGTCCGTGTTATATTTTAGCCCCGATGTCAATCTTCCTCCAAAATAAAAAGTCAAGCCCTAGGTAAACCTGACTTAGCCCCTGATCTTTTCAGTAACTAAATATGCCCTGGTAGAATGAATGATGGATATGTTTCATGCCATGGTCAGATCTTTAGGCCATTCTTTCCAATAGTGACAACGTTTAAATTATTGATTACTTATTAAAACAAGTAAAAAAAAATCGCAGTCAGAATTTTTTGTTTGATAAGATATGACTTTATTGTCATTGCAGTTATACACCGAGACTTTGGTTGTTCAAAGAGAGGAAAGCACTGGTGATTAATGCATTTTATATGCTTTATCGCAACCCCACTAAATGCTTCCAAATATTTGTGGTCTTTTCCTGTTATTTATATTACATGCAATTAGAACTGCTTTTATTCTCTAATATGTCTATTTATATAGCATCGGCTTTAGATGATTTTATATAGACAGAGAGAAAGACATGACTTTAGCTTTTAGAATTTTACAATATATTTACTGGTAAATAAGATTATCAACTAAACCGGTACAAGTAAAATATATTTAAAAAAATAATGAAAGGATAAATATTACCTCATATAAAAAAAAATAACTCGATGAAAGGACCTAAATATTTTACTGTAATTTATAAAGAGAAGTCACGCTACTTGCTTTAAAGTAATTTCACCTTTGAATAGCGGTCTCATAAATGTTGCCGACAGATAGTTTAATCTTTTCATATTCATCCAGTAATATGTCAAACGCGGAAATGTCGCACACAATCACCCCACGACAGTAGGTGGTGGTAACAAACTCCAGTGTCGGCAGAACCGCAAAGAGAAAGTTGACTGAGTGACGAAGAAGAAGAAGAATTCGGCGGCGCCTCACGTGACCGCAGTCTTGTGACTGGCCCAAGAGCAGGAACACGATTTTCAAGAGTTCGCCAACAGTTTTAAGTAGATACTGCTGAGATCAAAAGGAAAGGGAAACAACGAGGCCTTAATCAGAAAGGTTGTTATATTACGAAAACTAAAATCAGGAGGTTTCTAAAAACTAACAACGTGTAAATCGGCATTAATTGCTGATATATTAGAGCGACATGCATTGAACACAAAGGGTCCAATGTCCAATTTACCAGCGAGCAGAAAGTAGCTGTAGGGTCGGGAGGGATACTTTCGTTATCTGAAGTTCTTGTTTTTAATCGAGCCCCGGAAAACGTATGTTAGATCGGCAGCGTCGTTCTAAAAGCTTGTAGGACGGAATCAAACTTGAAGGAGCAACACGTCAAATATGGACAGCAAACCGCTGCTGCAAGAGAGACCTCCTGCCTACAACGCGGTGCCCGGTGCTTATGAATACGGACCACAGCATAACTACGGGGCCATTCCTCCGCCTGCCCAGCCACAGCCGGGATTCCAGCAACCACCGCCGCCGTATCAGTATCCCGAGGGACCAGGTAAGCGACACCTCGCCATCGTAACCCCATCTAACGTCGCTCGGTTCGCTTTTTACGAAGGCTTTTCTATTTATGTATTTAGTGTTTAGGGTTTGTTTTACGGCAGATTATCGGTGCTAATTTCAGTGTCGAGCTGCCACTCTGTAAACTGTATTAACGTTTTATATTTACAACAATGTCAGCGTTTCCAATCCGTCCACGCAACAAACTCTTCAAAAAGTGTTCATGTACCTGTGCGACTTTTATAGTGAAGGCTCACTCATTAGCCCTCGTTAATTATGTACTAAGCACATTATTTAGCGCGCTGATAACCCATTAATCCATCCATCCATTTTCCAAACCGCTTATCCTAACGGATAGCCTATCTTCTGGGGTCCGGAGCCTATTCCGGAAGAAATGGGCACGAGGCAGGGAACAACCCAGGATGGGGGGCCAGCCCATCGCAGGGCGCACTCACACACCATTCACCCACACATGCATTCCTACGGGAAGTTTAGCAAGTCTTTGACTTAGCCAATGACTTAGCAAGTCAAACTCAGCATGTTTTTGGACTGTGGGGGGAAACCGGAGTAAACCCCACGACGACATGGGGAGAATATGCAAACTCCGCACACATGTCACCCAGGCGGAGACTCGAACCTGGGTCCCAGAGGTGTGAGGCAACAGTGCTAACCACCCCCCCCCCCCCCCCCCATTAATCCAATTCTTAAATATTTGTACAGGATATTGCACTGAATCTATTTTAGTAGACTGATTTGTAATCTGCTGGTCTGACATAGGACTGTTCTATTTCAGACTGGTGTTCTGGCTGACTTATCCAGCTCTATAAACAGATAAAATATGGTTACGTTTTATGTTTTTCCATAAAAGTGCTTTTCTGCTTTTCATTTTTGACGAAACAAGTTTTTGTAACATTATTATACATTGATATCGTGTATTAGTCAACAAAACAAATGTTTGTTTTCATTTGCTTAGTCCCTTTGCAGTTGTGTTTGTGGGAACATGTAACTAGTGCCGATATGGAACTAGTGTCTAATAGCAGTTTTACTGAAGGACAGAGTAAATTACTTTTCTTTTTCACACAGGATGCACACACCCGTCCCTGCCAGTGCCCCCTGTTGCCCAACAGCCAAACTACACAGGAACGTACACCATCATCCAGCCCTCCGTGGTGGTGGTGGGAGGCTGCCCAGCTTGCCGGTGAGTTGTGCACTCCTGCTTTCACTGAGCCTGTTTCGCGCTGTACAACACTGCACACAGTTACATGTAAACCAACATGTTTGCAGGTTAACATGCTAAATTCATTTGTGCGATTAAAAGTAGTTCCTCATTCTCTGAGGCTGCGTGGTCAAGCAGTCTAACCAAGTGTCTGTGAGAGTGACCTACTTCTCAT
The DNA here is from genome assembly GCF_023856365.1 of Brienomyrus brachyistius. Classification (NCBI taxonomy): domain Eukaryota; kingdom Metazoa; phylum Chordata; class Actinopteri; order Osteoglossiformes; family Mormyridae; genus Brienomyrus; species Brienomyrus brachyistius. Next base: position 19,623,599 of record NC_064537.1, on the reverse strand, counting down.
TAGTGGAATCAACCAATGACATGTGATATGAGGTTGTGTAGCGTATTTATCCCATGTGATAAACTGAAATCAGTTGTGAGCTCTTTTCCTTTTACAGAGGTCCAAGTTCCCTTATTTTAAATGAGCACAAGGTTTCATTTCAAAGAAAATGGATTTTTAAGTTACTCGGCAGCAACTAGTGTTTTGTCACACGCTTGAAGTAGATCAATATTGGTAGTATTTAATATTGTTAATGTTTCAATGTAGAATACAATTTTATGCTTCAGTAGAATGTAATAGCCCCACATTCATCTTTAATTTAACGGAACTGGTTAATCGGGGGAGAAGTAGTGGCAGGTAACGTGAGGGACACGTTGGATGAATGCTGTCATGGCTAATCTGTGTGTGTATGTATATGTATATCCGTATTCTACCTGCACTAGAGTCGGCGTGCTGGAGGATGACTTCACCTGCCTAGGAATCCTCTGCGCCATTGTCTTCTTTCCCATTGGGATCCTCTTCTGCCTCGCACTGCGCCAGAGGAGGTGTCCCAACTGCGGAGCCACCTTCGGATAGGCCAAAACGCGTCTCGAAAGAAATCCCTCAACTGTTCTTTTGATCTTTTTTTTTTCTCCTAAATTGCCATTCGCCATGCACTTGCCTCCATCAGGCTTATGTTTGTAAAATTACCCTGTGGCAGCCAAACCCAGATATGCATGTGAGAACGTGTAGCCCAGCCCACCTGCCCCATTCCCGTTCACATGCATGGAAAGGAGGAAAGTAAGTAACTTTGTCATCTTGCAATTCTCTACTTTACTATTCACCTATTAGCCGGTGCCTTTGAAATAAACATACATAATCATGTTATTTTTAGTAATGCAAGAACCTGAACAGGGAATGTGCCACCTATATGTATGAATACCAATGAAGGACTGAGGGGGTGAACTGAAAATGGAGTGGTGTTCCGTGGATGGAACACATCCCCCACCAACCCCCTTGATGCATCCTATCCCACCACCAACCTAGTACGCTTCCTATCCCACCACCAACCTAGTACGCTTCCTATCCCACCACCAACCTAGTACGCTTCCTTTTTTCTCAAAACAGATCGTCTTCTGGTAATCGGTGGTTATCTATCATTCCATTTGAGCTTTGCTTGAAATATCACAAGGGCATAATTCCCTATATTTTTTTCAGCGTCTAAGCAATCATAAGTGCTTTTGCACCTAATTTAATCGCAAACAGGCATCTGTAGCCAATCAAATATGATCCTTTCCCTTGAGTGATGTAAAGGAAACATTCGTTGGAGGAAACCATTTTAGTAGGAACTCATGATGTAGAAACTAGGTGAATGTTCTACAATTGTCATTGTAGGCTCTGTGTTTTTCTAGCACATCACTGGTGATGTATTGGTGAGCATTCGACTGCTATTTGCATCGACCTTAGGAATCACTTTCGGACCTTGGTCATTTAAAATGTAACACTGTGAATGATTTCAGGGAAACTTGTGAAGGTATGTTAGATGGGGGAAAAACCGGAAGAAAAACTGGACTGATTCAAGTAGCTCAAGCTCAAGATATCAAATCTGTTCAGCTGTGTTGCATTCATACATTAGGTTAAGATATAAATATTTCACAGGCATTTTACCTTGAAATACACTAAACTCTCCTATGATTTATTGTAACTTTTATATAACAATTGTAAATAAAATTGAGCATGTAGTTGGTCTGGACTGAATTCTTTGGTTATCTCAAAAAGTTATGGATTATAACAGGTTAAACAAATCCTCTTTTATTCCGGTAAATTAAAAAAATAATTACACAACATTTTATGAGTAGATTTTTTGGCAGGTAACAAAACACCCAACACCGGGCCTCAAAATAATGATCAATCCATATAATTAAAATATGAATTCCTTTAAGGTTTCTAATTGTATGTCAGGAGAATGGATGATCGCTTTGGACCAGAAACAAAAAATGCAATTTTATCCAGACAGACTAAAGTATGGGGTCATCAGGAAACACGCGACATTGTGCACAAAAAAAAAAGACGGAAAAATGTTTACTGAAAAGTGGAGGTTGCATGTGCAGAAACATTCAGATCCAGTAAATTAACAATAAAGATACAATATCTGCAGAACTAAAACACATGACGTATTTCTCTGCACACTGTCAAATCGATGTTTTAATAATTAGCGAGTGCACCTTTAATCCAAAAAGAAGTTAATGTCTTTCTTCAGAAGTCACCACAAATGAAAAATGCGTTTGTATCTGAATAGGGAAATCAAAACTATTTTTGAAATACTTTACGTATGATTTATTTATGAAATTGCCTACACTACATTTACCCCATGAAGCATATTTTATATGTAACAAAACTCGATAGCCTTGTATTCCTGTGATATATATGTGCCAGGATATTGTAACTGGTGGAAAAAAAAAAAAAAACTACAAACAATAGCGGTGAAGTATTGGACTCACCTGACAAAAAAATCTGCACCTGTATAATAGATACAATAGCAACCTTTTTATGAAGTAATGCAAAAAGATCATTCCATATCCCATATAGAACACAAGTGTAGCATCCTATGGCAAATTAAAAACCTTTACCAAGAAATTCTCACCAAAAACTCAGCTTTAAAACATACATTTCTTTTCAAAGAAAAAAAATTGATTTAACACTTTCTAATATATTTGTCCATATAAGGCAATTCTTGTGTACAGTCATTTGTAACAAAATTTAAAATATAGCAGTGAATTATATTGAAAATATAAATAAACTGTCTCTGCATCTCAATGTGAGTAGCAGCAGTTTCACAACACTTTTGACATAAATGGGCTTCTACAGCAGGGGTTCTCCAGGGCAGCCTGTCTCATTCTCAGTTCAGCTAAGCCCTCATCTCACCTCGACCTCCGGCCGTTAACGGCGCACTTCAGAGAGAGAGGGGAAAAAAAGGTTGCAGATTCTTTGATGGGAAGGAGGAGATGCTGGTTAGCCGAAGAGCACGAGGTGGAGCTTACAGCTTGTCTCTCTCACGCCCCTCCACACACACACACACACACACACACACACACACACAGGTGGAATGCACAGGGTCTCTGCCCATTAGATGACTGGTGCCGATCTGTCGTTTGTCACCGTTGGTCGCAGCTTAACAGTGGCAAAAGGATTCCCTCCGCTGTGAAGGGAAGGAAATTGGTTAAGATGTTAGATTGGTTATTAGTACTGTGCAGAGCAAGTATAGATAAAGCAACAGTCTCATCCGAGAGAAATACTCACCTGAGGAAAGGAGGCTTTGAAGTACCATTATATTCAGACACCTGTAAATAAGAACAGGAACAGTTCATGTAGGAAATGGGGCATTAAAAACCTGACCAGAAATGTTAACTGTTTAAATCTACATTAACTTCAGCTTAAGGTTATACTGTAAGCCTCTTTGAAATGTACCGTCATGAATACAAAGTAATAATGGCTTAAGAATGTGATTTCACTTAAAACTTTGTAATTTACTTGAAACTGACAATGTTACAATAGACAACGGAATTCATCATATCATAAAGAACTGCAGGCATTCTGACTGCCTAAAGTGAATCATCCTGCCTAAAAAAATCTAATGCTTCTTTGTCTAGCTGTGCGCTGCTGGGAATTAGGAAGCGTTCCAATATCTGCAAACCTTTACTGGAGCATCAAACTGACTACGCTCCTGCCATGTAAACCTTTAAATAAGGTGTCGAAAATATCACCATTATAAGGCACCATTGGTTAGGGCCTAAGAATGAATTATATCAAACACAGTCCCACAGTACCTAAAATCCGACCTTTAATATATTTTTAACATCAATACAAATAACTAATTCCAGGTAGTTTGTCATTTCAAAGGCAAGTGACTTAATAGTAAACAATACTGCATGTGTAGGATGATTTCAAAGTCAATTATTCTCATTATTTTACAACTAAAAACAACAATGTGACATGTGGGTACACATTCCATAAAAGTTTCCTCTATATAGTGAAATAGGTAACATTTGATGTGTACTATATTTAGGGTTGTATCTGATTTTCGGATATAATCCTTGTGATGGATTATGAAGGATTGTAAGTCCTTAAAGTAGATGCCCACAAACACAGAACATGATCAATCGTTCCTGGAATCCAGTCCAGATGCAGGCTGTGAGTTAATTGCCAGTCGATGTTGAGGACGAGCAGAGGACCTTTGCAGCGAATGTGTACAGCCCAGCTAAGTATGTTGCTAAACTATCAACAGGTTTAATTCATAATTGCTAAGACATGCCACTAGAGGGCAGATTCGGACAGGACAGAGCAACAGCGGCAGACCTCAGAGGAGCTGTCCAAACTTGTATCCTGCCTCCAGGGCAAAGTCACCTCTCTTGGATCACATGGGCACGTGGCAAATCTGTTCTTCCACCAACGGCAACATATTTCTGCCAAAATCCTTAGGCAGCAATTACAGCCAAAGGACATTTAATCAGTGGAAGAAGCAATCTCAAGAGGCCAACAGTTTCACTCTGAAATCAGCTGACGCGATAGAGGCTCTAATTGTCCATACAAGAACTCCCCATACCCCTTCAATTTCCTGTCCCAGTTTCGGAGCAAAACCAAGCCAGAAGCAACTGAACATACCCCCCAGCCAATATTCTGAAGACATCTGCAACCGTGAGAATGCTGACATCTAACTAAACGTACTCTAGAAGGTCTAATCAATAGAGCATTCATGTCTCCCTAAACACATTTTTAAAATCCCCAGTTTTTTTAACGCTATATTCTTAATATCAGTACACGAACAGTCTCCTCCTAGGAGCAAATAGAACTATGCTTCCTGCTTTGCATTTTGCTACTGTGTTTAACGAAAACTTGTCTGTTGCTGGTTTTTACGAGCCGGCTTGTGTTACCCGAACTCAATATCATGAATAGAGCCGAGGCTGTTCCCTAAATGACCCCTATTTACCCCACTGGCAGCCACTCACGGGAGGAGGGAGCCCAGTGGTTTCAGGTTCGTCCTCGTGGTGAAATTCTATCGGAAGCAGGAGCCTGACCCCGGATGTGCAGCGCTAGCCTCCACCTCCCACCATGCCGTTACGTCCCAGAACCCCAGGAAAAAAAAAAAAAACGGAGCCTTTAATATTTCATACCGGTACAAAGGGAGGGCGAGCCAAGTAGGGAAGCACTATGCAGACGCCCCAAGAGGTCAAACAAGAGCCACAAATCACAACCGCTGCCAGTGCCAGTGCCAAAGAGCCTGCCTTGGAGCAGAAGCACCCCCTGCTGTCATGCACCACATACAGGTAATTAAGGTGAAAGGTGTCTTCAGGTACTGCATGTGACATCGATGGCAACTTGGCACTAGCTTCATAGAAATAAATATTGTATTGACATCTCTGCAGGAATTTGACTTTCTGCCTGGACTGGATTACTGGATGCATGGGTACAAGCAGTCACACCATTTGCCCATCACTATGACTGTAAGGTGTTTACCATATAAATATTTAAAGAAAACAGCATCCCGACCCAAGGCCACTGTGCGGCCATGACAGCGATTCTCTTACACTGAGAATATTAATAAAACTAAACTGCGTTTTTTTTTTTTTTACTGACGTCAATGTATTGATTTTTTTGCAACTGGAGCGTACAAACATTTTGCTGAAGTCTAATTTTTAGAAATGATTTCCTTCATGCACTGTGAAAGCAAATAAAATAGTTAAAAATAAGATCTTGCATAACCTCTGGGCAAAGTTTGTACTGCCACATTACTGTAGTTGATAATTGTAGGTGTAGTTAGATAGAACATATGATGTTCAGTATATTCTTACACACTGGTTATGCTTTACATAATGGATATTAGCATTGTTTAAATACAACAGACCTTAGAAAATTGTTTATTACATTGTTTTTTTTTTTTTGCAATGTTCATTTTTTTCCCTACATGGTCATTAAAAACAGTGAACAGACAGTAGATGAGGAAATGGTTGACTGTCTTCATCCCACTTCCAGCAAGGTAGGTTTTCCTGTGACCCTAGGTAACCACTGATGGTAATAAACACCTCTCTTCAATACTTCCTTACCAAGAAACCTCTAAAACTCAACCCCGACGACAGCTTAGAATCACTAACACACGTTCCTGCTGAGAAGGGCAGCCTTTTCCTAATCTCATTACCACAGGAGAGCGGTTACAGGAAGAGCCGTGGGCCACATGCTGACCGTGTTCTCTGGTGAAGGCGTCGACGTGGAGCTCTTCGTGGGGGAGTCGGTATAATCTGGCGGAGGGAGCTTCATGCCCACTGGCTCCTTCTCCGCAAGGTTGGCCAGGTTCTGGACAGGAGCTGGTACGTCTGTGCTGGGGCTGCAAACATCAGCCAGAATGGTAGGAGACCTTCCCCAGCAGCCTCTTTAATTATCATGGCTTTTTTATGGCAAACCCCATGTAGGGTACAGTCTGGAAGAACATGTTCTCTAATATTCCAAAAAGCACACAGTCTTCAATGCACACCATTTAGCCCTCATGCCGTAAGCCTTCAGAGTTCACATCAGCATTTGCAACTTTAGTATTTGGAAATTTCTGTTCCCAAAGCTGCATGATGAATATGCGCACACAAGTAAGACGTCTTGTACAATGGTGAGGAGGACACTGAAGCATACACAAAGGGTTATGAGAAACATTTTCCTACACGAGAGGTACTAAAATGCAATATTTAGATTTATTACACATTACGGATGTGCAAAGTTATTCTCTGGGATGTTACATTTTTTAGGCAGCAAATTTCTCCAAACCAGAAGAATGATATAAGTAGAAACACAGAATGGAAATATAGGAATTATTTCATAAAAATTATCTAAAAATACTGGGAAGTCGAGGTGCATGCGTGCGGGTTTCACCTGTTTTTGCCCACTGGCTCTATGTAGGGGCGACAGTAGGATGAGGGAAACCAACCCCGTCTGGAAGAGAGCAGCAAGAGGAGGAGCATGAAAGTGGCCGCAAACATTTAGAAGGAAAAGAACGCTAAGCTAGGATTTCAGCGCATGATCATCTGAAATCATTTTTAATATACGTCGTGAGTCTGCACAGCAGTTGTATAAAATGTTTTATTAACACAATATGTGTGAATAAAGCACATAATTAAACCTGGATATTGAAAGAGGGCTGGCTGCCCAGAGGGGAATTAGAGGAGCGAAGGATTGAGAAATCGCGCACCTTTAATTAAAAGCGCTCAGCCCCCTGTCAGGCGGCGAGGCCTGTTATGTCTGGCGTGCTCTATCAAAGCTTTGTGCACAGAGTTACGTGGAACTGCAGCTGGTTCCTGTAACTGCATTGTTAACTGAATGGTGTGGCAGCTTTCATTTGGGCAATACTCCTCACTTTACACAAAACAATGTTCTCCTAAGTTTTTAAGCACTTAATTATTCGTCGGGGTCATGATATGATACCCAGAATGTCAATGGTGAGCTCACTGAAGGAAATGTGACGTAATGGACATACATGTGTGTAGCACTTTGGTGTGGACTCGATGCACAACAAACCATCAATTCAAATCCATACGCTTTCACATGGCACTGCAGTAAATTGTATACAGTAATTCTTCCCTTAAGTATATACAAACTGCTTTCTAAATGATCACTTTAAATCAAATGATTATACCACAATTGAACAAAGGGATCACACACACACACTGGGGATTTCCTTCCTTCTTACAGAAAAATTATAATGACCATTCTAGCATTCCAAGAGAGTTGCTTAAAAAAAAGATAAAAAAAACATTGAGGAAAAGTCTTATCTGGTTGCTTAGATACAACCTTACAGACCCTGATGCCGTTAACTTTGAAGGAGAAATCTGTTTGAAACCAGCTCTCATTATCTCAGCTTATAAAAGCCTAATTAATAGAATATTACACTCTCTAGCAGGGGAAGAAGGTGACGACCCTGTCGGTAAGTTCAACATTCAGCAACACACACTGGCAACTGCCACTCACGTTGCTTGGCAACTATTATCCTGTTACTGCTTTTTAAGACAAAACTGATCCAGGGGCAGAGAAATCTGTCTGTGAACACAGAACATTTCAATAACGTTCTTCTGGGAACCGCACAAGCAGTGTGTGGCTCTGTGGGTTAGGACTGTGCACCCGTGATTGGAAGGTCACAGGTTAAAAATCCTGTGGCTGACGGAGTGATTTCGCCACCGGCCCTGAGAGAACGGCCCTCATCCCCTACAGCAGCAGGATCACTGTCTGACCCTGCTCCCCGACCCTTACCTATACATCGCTTTGTCCAAATGCGGCCGCTAAATAAATGTAACATAACTATATATGTGTCAGCAGACCCAAGCTGACGCCACTTGGCAAAGGTTACTTGAACAGGTAATGTAAATATTTCCTACAGCAAAGAAGTTGATGCACTAATACGTGTCGCACGGACTACTAACTTTAGGGGGCCTTTACCTTTTCCCTCTTGCATGTTGATTCAGCCGCAGAGGACACTTTGTGCCTATTTAATAATTAACATTCAAGGCAGCTTTCCACTACATCTGTGACCATAACCGACTATGACCTCTGATCTCATTTCAATAATATCTCCATGGAATAAGAGGAAAAACTTGTTTTGATGCAAAGGTTAAAAGAACTATAGATTATTTAAACTGGAGCCAGACCTGGTAAATAACATAAAACTGTGATGTACTTTGGGTACTTTGTATACGAATGCAATAATCCATTGAGAATGAACAGGCCACCCATAGAAAGCCACATTTGATGTAGATCACCACCTTAATTTACAGGCAGGATTTAGCACCCTGTAGTCAAACAGGACTTTAATTACACATTAGGCTGCAGTGACTCTGGAACACGCATTGCTCTTTATGCTGTGCTGGTTCACAGCAAACTCCCTTTTGTAAATGTCAGTCAGACCCATTCCACTCAGTAAGGAGGCTGGCTGCCACTACCCTTCTTCACTTGACATTTCTACTAGGATGCAGGTTGACACATTACTGCAAGCGAGTTCAGGTCTTACGCGGATCCTTCACTTTTTTTGCACGTGTTTAAGATTAAACATCCTACGGAGGACGCAGGCAGCGCAGAGCCTGCAACGCATAGCATGGAACATTTCTGGTAGAGCCCTGAAGATGTGGCCAGTCCATGGAGACTGATTAGAAAAAGTCAGGTTTAAATATATGTGCAATTCCAGCACAGTGAGGTCACGTCCGCGGATAAAGTGCTGTTTGGTTTCTGTTAACGCTGGACCTTCTCACAAATTCCACCAAAATGCTGTCATCTATAGACAAGGTGGAAACTGTGTACTGGTTCTCCTAGGTGGCGCGTTTTCCTCCATAACAGGACGCTGTAAGAAGACGGAGTGGGGAGGGTGAGCTTGTTTATAGCCCTTGAGTCAGCAGCCTATGGAGGACTTACCGCCCGGACTTCTCCAGCTCTCCGTACAGCCAGCCGTCCTTCTCCTCCGGGACGAGGAGTGTTATGATGTCACCCTCGTCGAAGCTGAGCAGCGTGTCGTTGTTGCCGGCCGCGTGGGGGAAGATGGTTCGCACCTTGGGCCTCTGGGCCACGATCATGCCCATGGACACAGACCGGGGCAGCGTGCTCTCTTCGTTATTATCTGCCAGGCAGAGAGTGCCCACTACAGGTCATTAAGGGATATAATCAGTATTGAGCTGCAATGGTGCATTGTGTTATATTCTGTGATGCTGGAACTGTGAGTCATCGGAGTTAAAAACAGTACTGAGAGCATTAACTGTTTAAAAAAATTCCGTCCATTTCCCATGACTGCTATTCTAGTACAGCAGTTTCCGCCAGTCCATGTTTTTGCTCCCTCTGAGCTCCCTGTCAGGCAGTCCACATTTTTTCCCCTGGAGCTGGGAGGGAGCAAAAATGCAGAGGAGGCAGGGACACCCTCGATGGGAAGCCGGACAATCCCAAGACACACGCTCACACTCGTCACATACGCAGAGCCAGGTAATTAATCTGCAATTGTGGTGACAGATGATACATCCTGTTCCACTTGTATATATAATTTTTGCTCATAGCATCTCAACCATAACCAAAAAAGGGCCCAAGTGCCAGAACGCACCAGAGATGCGTTCTGCTGTGACGGGGGCCTTGGGCTCATCCTGGTAGAACATGTTAGCCAGTGGGCTTGTTTGGGCCTTCAGCGTTGGGGCTGGAGGTGGAATCAAAGTGTCCGTGTTGTTCTGAAGGGGAAAAAAGAGAACTGTCACAAACCCCTGTTTACTGCCACAAGAATTTATGAGAACAGCCTGGAGAATGAGAAGACTGTATTTTTACTGTGTTGGACTTGCATCACATGTAACAAATATTCACTGGAATATTCACTGTCATGCATAAACTGGCTGGATGATAGCCCAGAGAATACATCAATGATCCCTGATATATCAGAATCAGTCAAGGAATTGACTCTTTGCTTATTACAATGATCGTTTAACAAACACTGTCATCATCACCAACGTCATCACTACCACTGGGTGCAACATGCAGTGACAGAATCCCTTGTGTTAGTAGCATGACTGACCATGGTATAGCGGTCCGCCTTCGGGGACGGCTGGGGCGTGACAGACAGCGGGGTGCGGAGACCTTCAATCATAGACATCACACTTTCCGGGACCTTGGTGGCATCTCCGCATTTGTCCTGCCAGCTAGGCAGCTTTGCGGAGAGCATCTCCTTTGCCTGCAGTAGGGAGTCCATGTGTAATGAAAGACAGGTCTTGGGCAAACCTTCACATTGTGTCATTTCCAGACCTAACTTACTGGAATGATATTGGAGGCAAACTGCATAACAGTAATGGATGGTTTTCTATCACTCAGATTGCCAGACATAACACTCCTATAGCTCTTATAGTGTTTCTGCAAATAACTAAACAGAGATATTTAACTTTAAACATAATGCATTTAAAATATGACCAATCACCTCAACTGCCCCAACTACGCATTTTCAAGCAGCTTAACACCAAGTGACTAACGAAAACCATCTCCCATAAGCCTAACTGCAGAAAATTGTGGGAAGACATTTATGGGTCAGTGAGAAAAACAAAATAAGAAAATCATCTGCAGCAAAATACAGTGGGAGAGTTTGCCGATAAGCGCTGGACTTCCATGTGTCACCTTGTCGTGGAAGGTGGACATGTGGTAGGAGAAGTTGCAGTGCTTGTCAACCAGGAAGCAGAACCTCCTCTTCTCCTCCAGCAGGGCTTCCCGGCAGCCATCTGCCACGAACTTCTGCATGTCCATCTGACGGACGGTGATCACCTCCAGGCACTGTGGTGAGCGGTCACATGGCATTGCCCCGTGAGCTTTACAACTAAGGACAACTACTGTAGCATAACAACAATACAACCTACTGACACCTGGAGCGAGTTCAAATAGAACTGCCTCGGGTTAGAGATGTCACAATGCCTGTGTGCATACTGTATGTGGCCTAATTATACAGGTTTTGCTGAATCCTGTTCTAAATCTGATCTTATCAACCATGTGCAACTTTGCTGCTTGTGGCACAGTAAGACTATTAGGCAGACGCTCCTCAGAGGTCCTGAGT